>NC_060270.1:55413344-55713344 GCF_021613505.1 Equus quagga
CAAGACAAAGCAAGTCAAGTACACAAAGAAATATAATTATCAAGAAAACTGCTTGAAAGAGGTAAAACTTTAAGTAAGTGATTATTTTTAAATAAACTTTTAATTTTACAATGCTTTAGATTGAGAGAAAAGTGGCAACAATGGTACAGTGAGTTTCTGTATACTCCTCACCCACTTTCCCCAATTGTTAACATCTTATATTAGTATGATATGTCTGTCACAACTAAGGAATCAACATCAGTATGTTGCTATTAACTAAACTCCACACTTTATTTGGATTTTACCAGTTTTCCCTAAATGTCCTTTTTCCCCTCCAGCATCCCATCCAAGATATCACATTCCATCTAGTCATCATGTCTCCTCCGTCTTCAGTGTGACAGTTTCTCACACTGTTCCACGACAGTTTTGAGGAGCAATGAAAAAGTATTTTGTCGAATGTCCGTTAATTTTGTTTGTCTGCAATTTATCTCATGGTTGTATAGGATTATGGATTTTGGACAATACCTCAGAGGGGAAGGGCATTTCTCATCACATCATATCAAGCTCTTCACTGATGATCTAAACTTCGGTTACTAAGCTAAAGTTCTATTTGCCTGGTTTCTCCACTATAAATTTACCTTTTCTTTTTCTTTTACTTTATTCTTTAGAAGTAAGCCACTAAGTACAGCCCACAGTCAAGAGGAGGAAGAATTTGGAATTTTTATACAAAGAAGATGTGTGTCTTGATTTTTACTTATTTATTTATGCAATCATTTCTTTATATCACTATGGACTCATAGATATGTATTTTATACCTTGGTTTATAATCTAATACTTTTTTTTAAATTTGTTGCTTAAATTGTTTCAGCTTTGGCTATTTGGAGATTTTCATTGTCTCTATGTCCTTTTACATGCCCCTATGTTTTTGTTTTTAAATATTTCCTGGAGTACAGTAATTATTATTATTATTATTATTTGGGTCAGGAAGATTTGCTCTGAGCTATCATCTGTTGCCAATCCTCCTCTTTTTCATATGTGGGTTGTTGCCACAGCATGGCTCGGTGAACTGTGTGTATCTGCGGCTGGATCCAAACCTGCAAATCCTGGGCTGCCGGAGTGAAACATGCCACACTTACCACTACAACACAGGGCCAGTTCCTATAATAATTACTTTTAATGAATTTTAGAGCATATATTTTTTGACTGTGAATGTACTAAATGTTCACTTTAAGGAATTTGAAATCTATATAAAGTTACAAAGAAAGGGGGAAAACACGTATATTCTTAAAGAGAGAATGTTGGAAGAATTTCTACACAATAAATGGTACTTTAGCGGATTCCATGATAAGGATCTGTTGTATTGGTTTGTCACATTAGAGAACAGCATTCTCCAACAAAGAGATGTCAATATCAATGACGGTAAGATAGAATTATCTTATGGATACACTGAGACAGCTCTATACTTATCTTGGGCAGCTGCTGGGTATACCTGGTGTTGACCTTTGGTCACAATAAGGATTAGATAGGCTAGCTAGTAATTTATGCTGTGCTATTTAATGTTTGACTATTTCTATCAGTTCCCAGAGCCCACTTGTCTTCACCGCTTGGGGATGTATCAACTGATGGTGTATATCCAGTTTAACCTGTTACACAGTCTAGGTTGATGCTATGATGATTGGGCTATCAAAACTCCACTGTGAACCTTTCCCTGAACTCTCCAGAAAGTGTTGTTTCTCCTCTAGGTCTTGACAGTTAGTAATCTGAATCTAAGCATGTCCCGATAAATGAAAAGGGCTCTGGAGATCTACGCCTTCACTTTTGTTCTCTTGACATATCCTATCATTTATTTTTATTAAAGTCTTTTTGTGTGTGAGGAAGTGCAAGTCCACTACTGAGTCTGAATTGGCACAGACCTCTCTAAAGAGTTTGGTCTCCCTGTAAGATCCTGAGTAGAACCAAAAGAAAAAAAAAAAAAAGAAAGAAAGAAAGAATAGGAAACTGGAGGGAAAATTAAATTGATTGTAAAATTCTAGTACTATGAACCACTAAGAAAAACGACTGCAAGTCTGAAGGAATAGTGTTTTTAGGCCTTATCTAATCTGCACCTGAGCATCTTCTGTCTCCTCATCGCTCCCGACACCTAGGCTCTTTGCCATTCCTTCCTTCCCTCTGCTTCACTTTGATTTTATCTACTTAACAGAATGTCTTGGAGAATACTCAATTTCAAATGTATATAAAGATATTCCTCATTCATTTTTGGAGTTACAAAATACTTCAAGGAGTTAAGATATCAGAGTTCACTCAACTAATCTCTAACTGAACTACATTTATGTTTGTTAATCTTTTACTACTTAAAAAACTACTGCAATAAATTTTAAAGTGCAAGACTTACTATATGGCCACAGTAATAAAAATACTGCAATATTGGCTAAATAAGAGACGAATAGATCAATGGAACAGAATAGAGAGCCCAGAAATAGGTCCATGCCAATATAGTCAATTGTTCTTTGACAAAGCATCAAAGACAATACAATGGAAAAAATAATTTTGTCAATAAATTGTGCTAGAAGACCTAAAAATCTATTTGAAAAAAATAAATAAATATAGACACAACTTGCACCCTTCACAAAAATTAAATCAAAATAAGTCAGACCTAAATGTAAAATGAAAAACCATCAAATTCCTAGAATTTAATATAGGAGAAAACCCAGATGACCTTGGGTATGGTGATGCCTTTTTAGATACAACACCAGAAGCATGATGCATGAAAGAAAAAAATGATAAGCTGGACTTCATTAAATTAAAAGCTTCTCATCTGTGAAAGACATTGTTAAGAGAATGAAAAGACAAGCCGCAGACTGGAAGAAAATATTCATAAAACACATATCTGATAATAGACTGGTATCCAAAATATACACAAAACTCTTAGAAGAAAATAAACAGAATGGACAAAAGATCAGAACAGACACTTCACAAAAAAGGAGATGCAGATGGCAAATAAGCACATGAAAAGATGCCCCACATTATATGTCATCAGGGAAGTGCAAATTAATACAACAATAAGACATCACAACATGCCTATTAAAAGGGCTAAAATCCAAATGCTGACAACACTGAATACTGGAGAGGATGTGGAGCAACAAGACTCTTATTCATTGCTGTTGGGAAAGTAAACGGTAGCCACTTTTGAAGAAACTTTATATATTTCTTGCAAAATTAATCGTATTCTTACCATATGATCCAGAACTTGTATTCATGGTACTTACTGAAATAAGTTAAAAATGCATATACTCGTAAACATCATCTCACAAATGTTTATAGTAGTTTTATTCATAATTTCAAAAACTTTGAGGCAGCTAAGATGTCCTTCAGTAGGTGAACGGATAAACTGTGATACTTCCAGACAATGGAATATCAATCAGTGATAAAAAGAAATGAGCTATCAAGCCATGAAAAGAACTAGAGGACCCTTAAGTGCATATTACTAAGTTAAAGAAGCCAGTGTGAAAAGACTATATGATTCCAACTATATGACATTCTAGAAAGGCAAAATTATGGATACAGTGAAAAGATCAATAGTTTCCAGCAGTTTGGTGAGAGGAAGGGAGGAGTAAGTGGAGAACGGGGGATTTTTAGGGCAGTAAAACTAACCTGTATGATAGTATAATAGTGGATCTTTGTCATTATACATTTGTCAAAATCCATAGACTGTACAACACAAAGAATGAACCCTAATTAACTTTGGTTGATAAGGATGAGTCAGTGTTAGTTCATTGTAACAAATGTGCCACACTGCTGCAGGTTATTAATGGTATGGCAGGCCGTGCGTGTGCAGTGGGGAGGGTGTATGTGGGAACTCTGTAGTATCTGCTCAATTTTCTATAAATCTTACATTATTCTAAAAAATAAAGTAAATTAGTTAGAAAAATACTGCTTTTTGGACTTACACTATGAATATAAAATTTTTTTGTAGTTTTACTATTTTATTTTGGGAATAGATTCCAAGTGTTCTTGGATTAATAAGTATCTCTTTTAAAAGTAGTCTTGAAAAAATCTGAAAAGATAAGCCAACTTCTGATTTGGGTTATGACAAAAGCTTAGAAATTATCACTCATATTCTCTTAAAAACAACAAAAAGCTGAACAAACTAAAAATAAACAAGTATTCTTACATCAGTCAGGAAACTGATGTCACAAGGCAAACTCCCACCCCTAAAACTGCAGAGATCAGTAAATACAGAGAATCACGGCTGTGACCAGGCACTGGTAAGAGAATGAATACACAAGCCATTGACTGGAAGAAATATTTACTACATATATATCTGATAAAGGACTTTGTGATGGTTAATGTTATGTGTCAACTTGACTGGGCTAAAGGATGCCCAAATAGCTGGTAAAACATTATTTCTGGGCTTGTCTATGAGGGTGTTTCTGGAGGACATTAGAATTTGAATTGGTATACTGAGTAAAGACGATTGCTCCTCACTAGTGCAGTGAGCATCATGCAATCCCTTGAGGGCCTGAATACAACAAAAAGGTGGAGATAGGGTGAATTCTCTCTTGGCTCGAGTTGGGACATCCATCTTCTCCTTTCCTTGGACATTGGCCATCCTGGTCCTTGGGTCTTCAGACTCAGACCAGGACTTAGCCCATCAGCTCCTCTGGTTCTCAGGCTTTCAGATTTGGACTGAATTACACCACTCGCTTTCATGGTTCTCCAGCTTGTAGACAACAGATCATGGGACTTCCTGGCCTCCATAATTGCATGAGTCAATTCCTATAATACATGTCTTTATATATCCGATTGGTTCTGTTTCTCTGGAAAACCTTAACTAATACAAACTTGTATCCAAATATACAAAGAACTCTAAATTCAACATTAAGAAAGCAAACAACCCCATTAAAGAATGGGCGGATAATCTGAATGGATATCACACCAAGGGGATATAAAGATGGCAAATAAACATTTTAAAAGGTGCTCAACATCATATGTCATTAGGGAATTGTAAATTAAAATAATAATAAGATGCCAGTACACTCTACTAATATAGCTCAAATCTAAAACACTGACCACACAAATGCTGGTGAGGATATGGGGCAGCAGAACTCTCATTTGTTGCTAGTGGAATGTGAAACGGTGCAGCCCCTTCAGAGGGCAGTGCATCACTTCTTACAAAGCTAAATGTAATCTTAGCACACAGTCCAGTAATCACACCTTTAGGTACTTCCCCAATTGAATTGAAAACTTATGTTCACACAAAATCCTGCACATAAATATATACAAGCCTTATTGATAATTGCCTGAAACTGGAAGCAATTAAGATGTCCTTCAATAGGTAAATGGATAAACAAACTGTGGCACATCCATTTAATGAGCTATTATTCAGCAATAAAAAAGCATGAGCTCACAAACTACATATAGACACGGAAGAATCTTGAATGCATATTGCCATGTGAAAGAAGCCACACTGAGAAGTCTCCATATTGCACTATTCCAGCAATATGGCATTCTGGAAAAGGCAAAACTATAGAGACAGTAAAAAGATCAGTGTTTGTTAGGGATTTGAGGGAGGAAGGAAAGGGATGGTCAAAATAGCCAAGGCATAGGGGACTTTTAGGATGGTGAAAGTATTCTGTATGATATTGTAGTGGTGGATAAAAGATGTAATGCACTTGTCAAAACCCATAGAACTGCACAATATGAGTGACTCAATGTAAATGATGGACTTTCAGTAACAAAGATATATGAATATTGGTTTATTCACTGTAGCAGATGTTTCATGCTAATGCAAGATGTCGATAATAGAGGAAACTATGGAAGGGGGTTCAGATAGTGTATGGGAATTCTCTGCATTATTTGCTCAATTTTTCTGTAAATTTAAAACTATTCTAAAAAAATGAAGTCGATTAATTTAAAAAAATGTTAATCCTACTCCTAGAGAATTCGAAAACCTTACATTCTTCTTTCACAATGATAAATCAGTAGGAATCTTTCCTCTTAGTTATAAAAAAGGAAATTCAATTTGGTTGAGTAGCTTAAGAATCGAAAAAGCAGATATATTCATTAGAGAAGGGAAATTATCTATAATTTACCTCAGGTCTTTGTTCTGAAAATGATGCATAAACATTCATGTGTATCATGACAAATAGACATTGAAAAGTGTAGAAGAAATTAGGTAAGGAAAAGGAAATGAAAATGGGAAAGGGAAACAAGATCATAAAAATATATAGATTGTTATTAAGAGAAAAGAAAACATATAATTAAATGACTTGGGTTTCTAGTCTTCCCTCAGGGAAGACTCCATGTGCCTGGCTGATAGTAAGCGCAGAGGATGCACTGTAAGCATCAGGCTGCTACACTACCGCTAGTCTTAGCCAGTTTACACAGAGGACAATAACAACACTGTTTCTTAGTAAATATCAATAGGTAAGGCAGGTCAAAATTTTTTGATAAGCATAATAAGCCTTCAATTAATACCTATGATATCTATTTCTATTTTCCAAAAATCAGTGGGAGAAGCCACAAATAATATAACTGTTATTACATGGACTTGCCAAGACCATTAAAACTGGTCTTTTGTTAGGGCTGTCAAGTTGATTAAGACTCCTACCACAGCTGTGTACAGCAGAACTGAACCTTGCCCGATCTTTCCATACCATCTTCTCACCTTCTGGTGCTGCATCAGACAATGATCTGCTATTTCATAAAGCATTCATGGCCAATTGTTTTGGAAGGGATGGCCAGGTCCTTCTTCCTAGTCTGTCTTCCCCTGGAATCTCCACTGAAAGCTGTCTACCATGGGTGATCCTGCAGGTATTTGAAATACTGGCGGTATTGCTTTCAGTATCACAGCAACATGCAGCCACCACAGTGTGATGACCAAAAAATGGGTGGTGTGGTTCCCTGATCAGAAAACAAACTCGAGCACTGGGGGTGAGTGCACTGATTCTTAATCATTAGACCACCAGGGCTGGCTCATTAAGACCGGCACATGCTCAGTTCCATGTTAGATGGTCTCTGATCAGTTTGGTCATATCACACATGTGCTTTCTCCTTTCTTGATGGGTTACAAATAAAAGCCACTTTCAGTTCTTTTCTCCTTACTTTCTCTTCAGGTCTCTGTGACTGGCATATTTCCCCTTATCTTTACTGATTTAATTAATTTTACTACTATAGGTTCATATATTTTTAAATTAGATAACCATTTTTTACAGGTAATACTTGCACATAGTTCAAATAGCCCAAGAGTAGTATACAACTTAAAATGTCAGTGGCTCCATCCTTCCTCATCCTCAGTTCTCTCTTCAGAGGAATCTATTTTTGTCTGATTTTTCTACTACCTGCCCCCATATTTCTAAATACCACACCATTATCTCCTGTTTCTTTTATCTTTCAATTTCAGCCATTTTCAATGGCTAGTTAGTCATATAATCTGTCTTACTTTATGGATAGGAGTTTCACAGATATAACAGAAAAATACACTGATAATATGGTACATGGCTTCATTATCCTATAATATTTATATGTGCATAGTGGAAAAATGCAGAAACAATATAGATTCGACAACAACAAAACTGTGTACAACTGTATTGGGTAGGTAGTAATAGGTGGGAATATATGAGAAACACATCCTCAATTTAATTAGGAGGAAGTAAACTGGAAATACCTATTTCCCCACCTTACTTATTTGCATCTTAGCTATGTGACTTGCTTCCTCCAGTGGAATGTGAGTGGTAGTGAAAATGTGCTATCTCCAAGCCTAGAGTTTAAGGGGCATCATGTGTTTGTCCCTCTTATACTTCTGTTTGCATGATAAAAACAGACCTTAGGTAGCCTGTTGAACCAGAAAAATGAAAGATATTGGAGCAGACTTGTATTCAGTCCACAACTTGGAGCCAAGCCCTGCCAAGTCAGCTTAGATGGGGTGAACTGCACCCAATCTACAGGTGGGTGAGTGAGAAAGACACGCTTCATGTTTTTTTCTGTTGAGTTTTGAGATGGTTTATTACACAGCTTTAGTGAAGCCGTAAATAATCAATACAACCTCCCTTTCTTGTGTTGGAAATTTCTACAAATATCTGTTGACTCTCAGCTCTCCATTCTTATTCATGAGTTAGGCAATAGCTGTTGTTTAGAACCTATATGTCTGTTTTGGGGGGGAGCTTGAAGGACCCGACTCCTTGTGGGTTTCGCTGTTGTGTCATAAATTCGTTAATGATTTTTTGTTTGCTTGTCATTCAAGTTTTTCCAAACATGAGTTTTACTAGAACTTTTCTTCTTGACGAGTCATTTTAGCTGGGAAAAATTTCCCAATTTTCTGCCCGGGAGGTATAAAAATCATTGCTAGTATCCAGAGAGTCAATACTTGAAATGGCTAAGGACTCACATTCAGTATGCAGACATGCTCTTCACCCTATCTTTTCACTAAGGCATCTGTCCCACAGTCAGCTATAGCTAATGTTTTCATTAGCCTTTCTAGTTTACTTTCTCTGGAAAGAGCATGTCCTTTTTATGTCATGCGGTGCAGTTCCTTGCTGGGCAGAAGTAAAGAATAGAATCTAGTGTTTGACTTTTATGCAATCTTTATTAGTAATAATAATATCAACAAATACATGTAGCAGTAACTACAGGCTGCTGTTTTGAGGGCATGCCGCTTTATGCTTATTAACTCCTTTAATTCTCCCAACAACTTCTTGTGTTATATACTATTATTACACCTATTTTACAGATGAGGAAACTGAGGCAGAGCTAAATATCACTCTTTTTGGTCTAACTGACCATCCATCTTCTTTGATATCGTTGTTTTTTTTATATTCTTTGCTTTTGTATGTTTATATTTTGCATGAGGAAACAGATATACTTCTTTTCAATTCTGATACTGTTAGCTAAGTATATTTATAGTCGGCCCTCTGTATCCACAGGTTCTGCATCCACAGAGTCAATCAGACTCAGATGGAAAGGCCACCGATGACGGTTGCATCTGTACTGAACATATACAGACTTTTTTTTTTTTCTTGTCATTATTCTCTAAACAGTATAGTATAACAACTGTCTACATGCCATTTACATTATATTAGGTATTATGAGTAATCTAGAGATGATTTAAAGTATACAAGAGGATGTGTATGGGTTATATGCAAAGACTATGCTATTTTATATAAGGAACTTGAGCATCCACAGATTTTCGTATCTGCAGGGGGTCCTGGAACCAATCCCCCAAGGAGACTGAGAGACTACTATACTAAATAAAGTCAATATAGCTCTCTAAATCAATACAGTTTATTACCTCTTTGTATTCCAACTGAACTTAACAACAAAAATGGTTGATTTCGATAGCAAATAATTTAGGAAGAATTTTTCAAGGCATTCAGGAAATCTGTTAGATACAGGATCTTGAAATAGGATAAAATAGAAAATGAGTAGTTATTTAAGCATGTAGCCCATCATTCAAGGTATTATTCTCTAGATGTGTTTTCAAATGTATGGAGCATTCTATAGGCTAAAGATTTGCTTTTTTGTACATAGAGCATCTCTCCTGTTCTGTAGATAGTATCGTCTAGTAATGCAGCATTGGTGGCATGATTTGCATTTTAATTTGGTAGCATGTCTATCTCAGTGATAATGTCAGCATTAACTCCTTTCATGACACAGCTTGCCCTTCATGGCTGCATGATTCAGGGGTTTGTCTTGCTTCTGTAAAACCTGTCTGGCCTGGTGTCTCTCATATACACATCTGCAGAGACAGCAGGTAATTAAAGTTATTGATGGTGTTCATTTACGTTGCATCTTTCTACTAAGCTCCTTGCTAAAGTAGAATGGGGCTTCACATAAAAATTCTTTAAAGAAATCTTATAATCTTCCTTTTCACAATTCATTACTACTTCTTAATACCTCTAGAAAACGTATTTTTCTCTCTTCAGTTAGAATATGCTCTAACGCCACAATAGACATTTCCTTTTTTTCACTCTGAAAAAGGGTGATGAATGTTTTCCAGGCAAGCTTTCATGTCCCTGATGGTTAACTTCTTTCAATTGCTCAGTTTATCAGGGAATAGAGTAAAAGTCTTTCAACAAGGAATCAAATTGATTTAGGATGAAAAAATCAATTTGAATAGATTTTTGTATTAATTAACTATCGCCGAATAGTATATTTTGAAAGTTTCCCAAGAGACTGCTCTGATTCTAAATTGGAAAACACCTTAAGTAGTTGATAGTAGAGTTTGTGTTGAACCAAAACCTCAATAAAATGCAAATGTAACAGGTGCACTTAACCGAAGTAACCCAATTAACAATGAAGCCTCATCTTGTGCAAGGCACAGAATTACTGGCATAGTATTAGTAAAGTATTTATCAAATACAGATATTTTTGAATGCTGAACAATTCTGTAGCACACTAAGATGAAGATCTTAATTTTTGTGACTTCCTCAACATGTTGTTCCAATGTTTATACTTACTGCAAAATGTAACTCTTCCAAAGAGAAGAAATTATATCATAAGATCCATGCTGTTCATTAAAACATAAGTTTATTTCAAAAAGAACTCTGCAGCACAGTCCTGTTAATTCTGCAGGACAAAGTGAAAGCCATCAAAAATTGGTAAGAAATGGTAAGAAAAACAAGATTTTGCACAATAATGTTAAGATGCAGCATTTCTATTTCAAGTTGGCATCCTTATTACCATTATTTTGTATGTGCAAATCTAGAGATGTAGTAATGAAAACCCCAGCTATCCTTTCCATACATGAAAAAACTAATAGACAGGATATGCCAAACTATTCTAGGTGCTTTATGTGGCATTTCATGAATTGTGATTAAATTATGAAGAGATTTATTTTTTTAAATTACCAAGTTTTCATAGATTCATAATTGCTCTTGTTTATCTTGAGATTAAATGAACTAGACCCACTTATTACATTTATGTATCTTTAGTATTTTATTAATACCTGTATTTTATATTTCTTATTTTCTTAGTGTGTAAATGAAATTTCTTTTGTTTCCATTTGTACTGATGAAAGGTGGTAATAGGGAAAATTTGAGGAACTTGTTATTGAGTTCCTAATCGGGGTGGGTAATTTAGGCTTGCATAATAATGCCCAATGGACAAGGTACACCTGCTCACTTATATGGGGGACAAAATAGGACCAGACATGGATAGGACACACACAGTATATTGAAAGACCCAGATGACTCTGGTTGAAGTGCAGACAACCATAAGGTAACTGTAATTGTATACTGTACTAGACAAAGGTAAACAGTGGGGCAGACTGCATATGATGGAAGGCCTATAATAATTTTTTTTTTTGGTAATGAATGGTTGTCCATAGTGAAAACAAAAAAGTAGGGGAAGGAGATGGAATGGAGAATATTAGAATGTTTGGAAGTGAAGTATGAGAAGTGGAATGGAGCAGAATTGTTTAGCCTCTGTAGTTAGTTTTTTGCTGGTATCAGCTAATCGGTAAGGGTCTATATGCTGTGCCAATAAGTCAGCTAGGAAGTAAAACTCACTGATGCTTCAGAGTTTTCTAGTGCCTGAGCAAATCAGCCATGATGAGGACAACCTATAATACTAATGATTTGGAACAATTTATAAACTTTACCAAGTTGACACAGTGACTCTATTATTATAATTTATATATATATATATATGAATTGTTGTTCCATCTAAGTGATAAACATACACAGTAAGTGAATCTCTTAGATCTACCGTAGTATCTGGCTCTTGATAATTGCTCAATAATTCCACGTTGATTAACTAGATTATTATCATGTAATTCTAAAAAGTGCCATTGTTTTAAAGACATTATTTTTTATTTTGCACTTTAGGATATATAACTTGTTTTTAAATTTATAGATAAGTGGTGTTACTGTTTTCATTGTTATTCATGCTGAGTTTGTATGACCTAAAGTTTCTATAAGTAATACCAATTCTGATTAGTTTTATATAAATATTATCTATTCTTTTCACCTCACCTGACAACCAAGTGAATTTTAACAATTGTATTTTTACAAAAAGTATTTAATAAAATAAGTTACTGAATAGATGCTGTCACTGAATAAAAAATCGAGATATTTCCGGATAAGCTGATTAATGCAGCACATATTTTGAAGAAATAAATTTTTTTTGATGACTTAAAGGAGACCATATTCAAGAATCAATAGTAGAAATTTTGAGCTCAATACCAATTGATGTGAGGGAGTTTATATAAGAATTATTTCTTATGAGAGTACGTGGAAGAGTTAGGATATAATTATTGGTAAATGATAGTAGTAAGAGTTTATATTGAGAGAATCCTCAGTAATGTTTCTAGTTCATTCATTTTGAGTTTTTTTGTTTGTTTTAGTTCGATGTTACTCTATAAATTTTGCAAAATTGGCTTGTTGTCTCCATTCTATTTTTTTTTCCATTATAGCTATCTTTATTCTACGTGAATTCCTAAATTTATGATTGGACTTAAAAGAAAGGTAGTTTCTTTTGAGTATTACCATTAATGTTGTATATTAAAGAATTTCATATATGAATACGAGATTAAACGAATGTGAGATTAAAAATTTTGTTTGGCTTCATACTTTTGTTAAAGTATAGTTGTGTATATGTATACCTTAATTTCACAAGTAATATATGTTTATTGAAACAATCAGCAAAATGATAAATGAAAAAGTCGAAAATATCAAAAATGCAATTATCTAGAGATGATTTTTTTGTACAGAATCTTCAACATTTTTATCTTTCTCTTATCTGAACATCTATGATTATAAATCAACAGTTTTTAGATTTTGTTGAGTAACAAATCACCCCCCAAACCCAGCTGCTTAACAGAGCAAACATTTATTATCTCAGTTTCTGTGGATCAGGAATCCTGGTAAAACTTAGCTCAGTCTTCAGCTCAAAGTCTCTCAGAAGGCTGCAGTCAGAGTTTCAGGCAAGGCTGTGGTCATCTGGAAGCTCGCTTCAGGGAAGATCCACTTCCAGTTTCTCTCATGTGGCTGTTGCCCAGAGATATCAGTTCCTTGCCACATGGACCACTTCTTGGAATAGCTCATAGTGTGGAAGCTCACTTTCCTCAGAGCCAGCCAGCAGGAGAAGGAGAGAGAGAGAGAGAGAGCCCCAAATAGATGTCATTTTCTTTTTGTAACATATTTTTGTAATTGATGATACTTTTTTATTTTATTTTCGTGTCCAAAACGTCGTAACTGTGACCTACTGTTGGAGGTGGCATCCATAATTTTTGCCTTATTCTATTCATTAGAAGACATTCAGCTCACATTTGAGGAGAGGGCATTATACAAAGGCATGAATACCAGAAAGTGGAACCATTGGGGTCCATCTCAGAGATTCTCTCTGGCTGAATATATCAGATTCTGTAAATTGGCTTAACAAACATCAATTCCCAATGTACCCTTTCTCCTATCTGCTATAAAAATTGTGAAAGGTAAGTATTTACAGTTAGGAGTTATCAATTTTAGTCAATGAAATATGAGAAGAATTCTGCTTGAGCATTCTAAGGAAAGCTTTTGCTTTTTTTTTATAGAAGAAGAGATATGTAAATATAACTGCCCTTGTTCCCCCTTATTCCTTTGAAAGTGGACATAATATCTGGGGCTTTATACACCATATCAGGACCATAAGGAAATAAGCATGATGGAAAATTTGCACACACTAAAGAAGGTAGAGCAGAAAGAATGATGCTATCAACGCGTCTGATGATCGTCATCCTTTATCCTCTGGAACAAGCCCACAACTACATCCTTATTAAGTGAATAAAATAAACCTCTCCCTCTATATAGAAGCAACTCTGAAATGTTTTTTCTCACTTCTTCCAAATAGCCTTTTCAATTGATAAAATATACCTTACTTAAGTGGGCTCATACTGCACGAAATATTTTCCAAGATCTTTTGTTTTAACTCAACCGTCTTCATATCCTCACCAACATCATTTTAATGAAGGCATATTTTTTCATCAAAGTGATATGCCATGATTTGTGACCTTATTGTTTATTGTGTGACACCAACTTTATGATAATAAAAACAATGCTGTAATAAGATTCCAGTAGCTGAATCGTGACTAAAATCCTTAAGGGTTTACTTGGGATAAAATTTTAGAAGCAGCATTACTAGGTCAACAGATAAGAACCTTTAAAACTTGTTTTGTTTTGTTTGTTTTTTGGTCAACGCATTGACAGATGGGGCAACAGAAATGGTGTGTCTGTTTACACTCACAAAAGTGATACATAAAAGAACTATTTCATACGACCTTGCATAGCTATTCATTTTTATGTTATTATCAATGTATAATATAGACTATTAATCATTTTAATTTGCATATTTCTGATTTCTTGTGATGTTGGATTTGTATAGTGTTTTATGTTAATTCTTTTATAATTTTTCTGTTGATGCTCCCTGTTTATTTCTTATTTGGAGTATACCCCTTTTTCTGATCCTCTTATAATATATTATGTTACAGATAATGTGTATTTATAATAAAATATAATTCTTCTCCTTGTTATTTTAATATAAAATTTATATGTCTTTGGAGACACGGATTTTTTTTTTTTTTGGTAAGGAAGCTTAGCGCTGAGCTAACATCTGTGGCAATCTTCCTCTCTTTTGTATGTGGAACACCCACCACAGCTTGGCTAGATGAGCGGTGTATAGGTTCAGACCTGGGATCCAAACCTGTGAACCCTGGGCCGCCAAAGTGGAGCATGAGAACTTAATTGCTCCACCACTGGGCCAGCCCTGGGAACACAGATTTTAAACACATTTTAATGCAATAAAGTACGACAATTCTAGCTTTCTGGCCTGTCTGGTTTCATATATTCGTGTCATTAAAAAGAGAGAGAGATTATACAGATATCTACATTAATAAAAAACAAAAAAGAACCTTTATTATATACGTTTCTATAGAAAATTTTAATTAGTTCAGAACTTATTTTGGTATAATGTGTGAGGTTTTTCAGTTTGTTAGTATCCTCGAGTCTATTCCAACTCCTAGCAGCCCTGTGGACACTAGAGAAGAACCTCAGCTGTTCTTTCTGTGCCATCCTCTCACCTTCCAGGGCTCTTATCAGACAATGCTCTGCTGCTAGTCATAGGGTTTTCATGGCCAATTTTTTTGGAAGTGGATGGCCAGGCCCTTCTTCCTGGTCTGGCTTAGTCTGGAATCTCCGTTGAAACCTGTCCACCATGGGTCACCCTGCTGGTATTTGGAATATTGGTAGCATAGCTTTCAGCATCATGGCAACACACAGCCGCCACAGTATGAGAAGCGACCGGTGGGTAGTGTGGTGCCCTAACTGGAAAAGAACCCAGACCACAGGGGTGAGAGTGCTAGATCATAACCATTAGACCACCAGGGCTGGACAGTGTGTGAGATGGGGGTCCATTTTTGTTTCCAAAAGGTTAGCAAATTATGTAAGTCATCAATTGACAAATCTACCTTTTCTATAAAGCTGACATACCATTATTATGAAAATTAATAAGTAGGCAAAAAACGTGGCTAAATAAGTATATGCTTCACATAAATCTACACTCACCTGAAATTTATCTATAACTATAGCTACAGATATTTCTTTTTCTCCCATGTTAATCTTTCAGCTCTGTTCTATTAATTTGGTATATTCTCTTTTCTGAGCTTGTAACAAAGTATTCATTTAATTAGTTTTAAATTATTAAAATATTGTTTCATCTTCTCAGAAAGTTGTTCGCTTGTTCCATTTATTCACATTTTGTGGGTTGCCTCACACTTGTTGAGAATAAGTTCTTGTAATTTTATGTCCAAATAAAGTTAATGGTTTATGAATACGCTATCTTACTGAACACATTTATTAATAATTATTATTTTTTAGTAGACTCAGATTTTTATTGTTATAAAGTTAAACAACCTATACATTATTAAAATATCATCACCTTGTTCCAGTAGATAACTGTTACATTTCTATATTTGTTTTTATTGCATTGGTTTGAATACAGCAAAATATCCCTATATATTATCTTCCTCTGAATTTTAATGACATTGACTTTAATTTTAAACTTTAATGTTTAACAATTAAGTTTGAGAGTAGCTGTTGATTACTACTATATTAGACTTGTTAAAGAATTACTTTATTATTGTAATGAGAGTTTTAAGCAGGTTGTGAATTAACTCTTATTAAACTAATTTTTATTGTCCACTAATTTTATTTATATGGAATTATTAAACATTTTCCCTTTTTCTATTGTCCTATTAATGTAATGTATTTGGTAGTAAATTTTCTAACATGGAATCATCCTGCTATTAAAATTCATTTCACTTCGCCTAGTCTACCTTTTAAAATTACCATTTTTCATTTTGCTGAATTTTATTATAATGTTTAGCCACATAGTCATAACCAAAGTGCTCTATTTATTTGAGTTTTCCCCTGAGTTAGATTTTTATATAGGTCTCATGCTGAACACTTTTCATAAACTTGAAGTTCTTAAAATATCTGTTGATAAAATAACTTTTATCCAAGGTATGTAAGGACTGTTCAACATCAGAAAACATATCAATGCAATTCCCATATTAGTAAACTAAACAAGAAGAATCAAACGAACATCACAAATGTGCCAATAAAAGAATAAGATAAAAACCTAAGGCAAGGAAGATCCAAAGGGGACTTACAGGGAGAACTTCATGTTCCCTCCTGTCAGCAGCCAGAATGGCACATCATACTGTGGCTTAAGGGCAGAGAAATCTATCTCCTCTTTCCATGCAGCTGCCACCAGTAACCCATGGAGGGACTGCAACATCTGCAACCAGGATATCCTCCTTACCCAGATCTAAATGGGTGAGAGGTTGGCCCTAGCAGAGTCACCCACCAAAACTGTGACATTGACAGCCTGGAGCAGCAGAGGCTACCTGCACTGAGACTGCCATTCTTCTCTGCTGGAGTCCAGGCTCCTACTGGGGATATTTGGCTACTGGCGGCCTCCCCCTATTGGTGTGATTTGGTTGCTGGCCCTGCAGGATGGTGGCAGCAGTCTTGGGACAGGGCTGGCAGTGTGAGGCAGACTGAACCTAAGGAACGTGAGAGGGGGTGGGCAAGTGGGAGGAGGGGGAGTGGGTAACCAAGAGCCCATTCCAAGGAGGTGGGGAGGTGCTGGGATGTAGAATGGCAAATGAACTGAGCTGCAAGCCACCCCCCATTCCCAGACCCCTCAGCCCTGCACATGTTCCATCTTCCAACAGACTTAATTGATAAATCATAAATTAAAATAAAATTATTAAGAATTTCAAGATGGCAGCCATAGAGCATTGAACCACATGTGCAGAACCTTGTGAGACAGCTGGTCTCACCATGAAGCCAGCCCTGCAGATCTTAGTGCAGTTCACTTTCACTCACCAATGTGTCCTATTTCAGAAAATAAAGTTATGGCCAATTTATCTATAACCAAACAATTCTACACCTATTAGACATCCAAAAGAAATTTAACAAATGCACCTCTACAAAAATCTGTATAGAGAATGTTCATTGCAGCATCATTTGTGGCGGTGCAGTATTAGAACCCACCTCAATGTACATGGATGTAAGAATGAACAGGAAGGACACGGGTGCACTCTCTGGAATTTTATACAACAGATTATAGGAGCCGCGGAAACATGAGTGGATCACAAGATCGTAATACTTAATGGATAGAAATAAGAAACAGAGTAAGATATGTAAGATAATACTATTTATGTAAGTTTAAAATTACATGTACACAATACAAAAATACACATTTTACAGATATGCATCAAAGAGAGCACATTGAAATAGATTACAGTGGTTGCCTCTGGAGCCAAAGAGTACAGAGAATGAGGTATGGGTATGAAATGAATAGGAAAAAAAGGAAAGGGAAGAGAAGAAAAAGAAAGCTAAAATTGGGAGAAAGACCTCAGAGGCAAAGGGCCATTCTCATCACATTATATCCAGGGGATATGCTATTAACATGGTTCATGACCGTTCATATTGACCTTGATCACCTGGCCAAGATAGTATTTCTTAGGTCTATCCACTGTAAGTCACTGTTTCACTGTTGTCTCCCAACTCTCTATATGGTGGTCTTTGGAAGGAAGTCTTTATGTGCAGCCCACACTCAGGAGTGGGCTGTTATGTTCCACCTCTTTGAGGGTGGGGTGATTACATACATTATTTGGAATTCTTCTGCATGAGAGATTTGTCTACTCTCCCCCATTTATTTATTTATTCAGTCTTTTACTTATTTAAGCATGGATTCTTTTACTTCATATGTAGTTATAATTTGATGCTACTTTATTTTTTTGCTCAAATTCTTCCAGTTTTGGTATTGAATGCTCCTTCAGTCTGGTCCTTTGTCCCATTAATATACACCCATAACTGTGATTTAGTTTTCTTTCCTTTTTTGAGAATCTCCTTACTTTCCTGCACTACAAGATCCTCAGACTCTTCACGTATATTTCCTGGCCTTTCCTAGAATCAGCCATTTCTCCACGGAGCCCTGGTTGCCTTTGCTGGAAAATGTCAACAGAAACCAAGATCTGGGAACTGTGCACACTCATTGCTACTGGGTGTCATTACATCTAGGTCTTCTCTGCTGACAGAGAAGTAGTAAAGCATGTTTGCATATAGATCTATAAATATTTCTATATGTAATCGTGTATATATATCAAGCTAAATATGAATTCATACTATCTCCAACTCTAATCCATTACTATATTGATCATCCTAGACTTTTTCTTTTGCTTTTCTATAAACTCTCATTCTACCACTGAAAAACATGGCCCCCAATATCTGCCATCCATTTATCTAGTAGTTCAATTCCCGTATGAATGTAGAGTAGTTTCAGAATTGTTAACCCATAATCCCATGGGAAACATTTTATCAATTTTAGGAGATTGCTTATGTTCAATTCCTTTTGCCTTTAGACTTACAGACTCCACTCAATTCTATAGTTACTTATATCAGCACTCTTCTCCTCCCAACTATCAGGGCATGTGCCAACATAATTTTAATGAAATTACATTTCTTTGTCACACTTTGAATTTCATCTTAAGATTCTCCCAACCTTCTTTTTGTTTGTTTGTTTTTTTGTTTGTTTGAAGAAGATCAGCCCTGAGCTAACATCTGCTGCCAATCCTCCTCTTTTTGCCGAGGAAGACTGGCCCTGAGCTAACATCTGTGTCCATCTTCCTCTACTTTATATGTGGGACGCCTACCACAGCATGGTGCACCAAGTGGTGCCATGTCCGCACCTGGGATCTGAACTGGCGAACCCCAGGCCACTGAAGAGGAACATGTGCAGTTAACCACTGCACCACCGGGCCAACCCCTCTCTCAACCTTCTAAATGGCTATTTCAAATTTTCATAAATTAAGGTTCAGTCTTTATGCTGTAAAGTTCTATGGATTTTGACAAATATCATGTATATACTATAACAATACTATACAGAATAATTTCACTCCGCTGTGCTCCATGTACTCAACCCTCAATTTTGCCTACCCTAAATCCCTGGCAACCACTGATCGATTTAGCATCTCTATAGTTTTGCATTTTCCACAATGTCGTATAAATGGAATCATACAATATGAAGCCTTTTCAGACTTGCATTTTTCATTTACAGATATTCACTTAAGATCCACCCATGTTTTTGTATGGATTACAGCTTATTCCATTTTATTGTTGAATAATATTTCATTGTATGGGTATACCAAAAGCTTTTTATTCAGTCACCTTGAAGGATACCTGGATTGCTTCTAGTTTTTGGTGATTATGAATAAAGCTGCTAAAAACACTTACATGAAAGTTTCTGTGTGGACATAAATTTTCAGATCAGTTGGGTAAATACCTAGGAGCATGATTGCTAGATTGTACAGCAGGACTATAGTTAACTCTACAGGAAACAAACTGTCTTCTAAAGTGGTTGTAGTATTTTGCATTCCCACCAACGAGTGAGAGCTCCTGTTGCCTTGTATTCTTGCCAGCAATTGTCTAGACTTGAAAGCTCTGTTTGAGATTATAGCACCATATGATTTATTTTCCCCACTCATTATCTAGCTCTAGAAATCACTGCTTTCTTTGCTACAAAAAGTACATGAGTACTGGGGGCTGGCCCCGTGGCTGAGTGGTTAAGTTCGCGCGCTCTGCTGCAGGCGGCCCAGTGTTTCGTGGGTTTGAATCCTGGGCGCAGACATGGCACTGCTCATCAAACCACGCTGAGGCAGCATCCCACATGCCACAACTAGAAGGACCCACAATGAAGAATATACAACTATGTACTGGGGGCTTTGGGGAGAAAAAGGAAGAAAATAAAATCTTTAAAAAAACTACTTTAAAAAAAAAGTACATGAGTACTGATCAATTGAGTAAAGTGCTTACATATTGTGATTCTTAAAAAATTTGCTGTTTTATCTCTGCAACAAGACCATGGCTTGTTAATGCACAAAATCCCAAACCTAAATATGCTAGTAGTAAATAATAAATATTGCTATAACTCCTGCTTTATTTAGAGGGACACTCACAGGTTTAATACACTTTGGGAGACAGGAGTGCCACTTGAAGCTAGAGATCATGGTTACTAGAGCAAATAACCATTCCATTTTCTCAGTGCTTCCATTTATGGTGCAATTACCATTTGTTCCAGACATTGTCCATGGACATTATCTCATATAATGATACAACCAACTCTTAAGAGGTATATACTACCCCACCTCATAGTATTATTGTGTTTTATAAATGAATAAGGAGCCCAAAAGCTTTGGCTCAGCTATTCTGAGATAAGAGGAATTAAAACACTGTGATTATTATTTTTTGTTTTTAAGAAGAATAAACCGAATTATGTGTGCCTATTCCCAACATATCAGCTAAAGGGAAGTAAAATGGAATGTCTATAAATTTTATAATTGTAATCCTTCTTTGTTTTGAAATTGTGAATATTAATTTCTCATATCTAAAATAATAATGTAAGGACAGCAATAAAAGTTTCATGTGTCAAATGAGATAAGGGAATTGTGGCTGGATATTTCAGTTAACCAAAAATTTCTGTGACAAATAATAAAAGCGATGAAATAACTTGTTTCTTTGGATTCAAGATTAGTTCTGATTGGCAGATAGTGGACCATTCCTTCTATTAATGCTCATTTTGCTATATGAGCTGCACTGGCAATGAGGCCCTGGGCTTGTTAAACTGGGCTATTGACATTATCGAACATTTCACCATTATGGAGAAGGCAGGAGCAGAGCAGATAATATCTGTGCATCGCTTTGAATAGGAACTAAAGAGACAATGAAACACTTTGGGCTCGTTTCTAGCTTTGTGTGTGCCTTTTGCCTTATTATGATCACAAAATGTTCAAGGACGGCCTTCCCCAGGAAGGGAGTACTTAATTTTCGCAGGACCTAGCAAAAACTAATCACAAAAGGTAAAATGATTGACTACGGATAGAGAGTTAGCCTTTATATAAACCCATGTTTTTTCTTTTACCAAGATTCAAGTTATACATCACATGCCACTGGATGAGAAGATGGTGGCAGGTTTCACAGAGTGTAACAAGCCATTCAGGTAAACATAAGCTAGTGGTAAGTTAATCTTTATCCTTGCTTTATTTTTTAGGCTATCACTGATTCTTAGAGTTCATGGGGGAAAAGGTGTGATTATTGGCTATGGACAGATGATGAAGATCCATGCAAGATAAACATCTGCAGACATGAAGAAGGTAAATAATCTGTCCAAGGCAGGCAGAGCTTTTGACTAGATACAATTTACGAAAACATCATAATCAACCCTGCTTAGTCATATTATTTTGGATATATTTTCAAGCTTGGTGTAAAAATATGTGAAATTAAATAACACCAGATTCAGTGAAGAAGTTTCCCTTGGAGGTAAAAAAAAAAATTACAGTATAACTTTTGAATAAATTCAGTGCTTTCAAAGGAATAAACCATCAATTTTCAACTGATTATTTATGAGCATTTCAATCCCACTCTGGGGGGATTATTCTGGCCCCTGAGATCTGGAATGCAGAGCTGTATGTGTTTCCTTCACTTAGACAGACATAAATCCCAAAGTGACACGAGCGTGTTAACTTTTACTATATTTCCCACTGCTGTGATTCAGACTTTTGACTTAAATAGCTCTCTACAGCTGCTGAAACTTGATTTATCCTTAATGATGAGTGAACTTGCTGACCAAACTGCTAAGAAGAAATATTTTTAGAGTAGCAGTTCTTGGTGGGGTTTTATTTCTTTGTCTTTGAGTTTCTTTGACTTTTTTTTTAATGTCTTTATGTCCCTCTAATGACTCATAAGTTAAAGGATACTTACTAGGAAATATATAAATGGCAAAAAATTTCAAAGAGTGAAAAAAGGATATACAGCTAAAAATAATTCCCCCACCTCCAGTTCCCTCAATGTTATAGTGTCTCTCTTAACAAGCAACCACTATCAATGTCTTATTTTAGATATATCTACATATTTATATATTATGCATGTATGTGCTCCTTTTTATTTTCTATAATGCAAAAGGTAGCGTATTTTGATACTATTTCATGTCTTTCTTTTTTTCTACCTTTATCTGTGAAAAAGTTAATTCCATAACAGAATATATAGATATAAATGAGAGATAGCTAAACAGATAGAGAAATGTAACTGATGATATTCCACAACCATATAGCATCCACTCTATGTCTATGTTATTTAACAAATTATCTATTAAAGGACATATTGATTGCTTTTACAAAATATATCAATAAACAGGTTAATTAATTATAAATAAATAAATATAAAAATAAATAAATATAAAATATAATATATCAATATAAAATATAAAATAAATATAAAAATAAATAAATATTAACAAATTAAAAATAAAAATAAATAACAGGTTAATTAATAATTGTGTCCATATATACATATACATATGTATATAACATATACTCACAAAGTGTGCTTATCGTATTTAAGTAGATAATGCAATTACCTTTCAAAGAATTTGAAAACTGTACACTTTCATCTAGAATAAATAAGAATATCTCTTCCATAGCACATTCATTTTTAAACACAAGGTAATTCTAAGTAATATTTTAAAAATAAAATCTAAACAATTAAAATATACCATGAAAACACTCTGGTATATAGACAATAAGAAAAATATATGTGTGCACTACAATTTCATTAGTTTCGTTTTCAGGAAGTGATTGTGTGTATATATATACATATATGTACAATCTGTAAGTTCTGAATTTTTATGAAACAGAATTGTGATGACTAAAATAGTATTGATTTAATGAATAAATATTTGGTTAATTTTTCCAGTTGCCTATTTAAGTAAAGTTTCACATTTTGCATATATTCAATAATGTATAGAAAGTGTTTAGCACATAGTGCTATTATATATTATATATTATTATATATAATTATATATAATGTGCCTATTATATATTAGGTGCATAGTGTTATGTTTAATGTGTTATCAATGAATTTTAAATTACAAATTTGGAGGACAATAAAAATGTTTATAGAAATTAAGAAAGAAGTCTGAACTACCATTAATTTTTTAATAGACTGTTTTTTAGAGCAGTTGTAGGTTCACAGCAAAACTGAGCAGAAGGTAATGGAGAATTCACATATACCTTCTGCCCCAACTCATACATAGCCTCCCTCATTATCAGCTTCCTCCATCAGAGTGGTACATCTGTTACAAGTGATGAACCTGCACTGACACATCATTATAACCCAAAGTCCATAGTTTACATTAAGGTTCACTTTTGGTGTTGCATAGTCTTTGGATTTGGACAAATGTATAAAGATGTGTATCTACTATTATAGTATCATACAGAGTAGTTTCACTGCCCTAAAAATCATCTGTGGGCTGTCTATCCATTCCTCCCTCCCACTTAACCCCCAGCAAGCACTGATCTTCTTCCTGTTGCCATAGTTCTCTCTTTCCTAGAATGTCATGTTGTTGGAATCATCCAGTATATAGCTTTTTCATATTAACTTCTTTCACTTAGTAACATGCATGGGCTTGATAGTTCACTTCTTTCTATTACTTAATAATATTCCATAGTCTGCATGTAGCACAGTTTATTTATCCATTCACCTACTGAAGGACATTTGGATGGCTTCCAAGATTTGGCAATTATGAATAAAGCTGGCATAAACATCTATGTGCAGGTTTTTGTGTGGACATAAATTTTCATCTGCTTTGTGTAAATATTAAGGAGCATGACTACTGGATAAGATGGTAATAATACATTTAGTTTTATAGGAAACTGCCAAAGTGTCTTCCAAAGACAGTTTATATTCCCACCAGCAATATGAGAGTTTTTGTTGCTCTACACTTTTGCCTGTATTTGATGTTGTCAGTATTCTGGGTTTTGGCCATTCTAATCAGCATATAATGGTATCTCTTTGTTATTTTAGTTTCCATTTCCCTGATGACATATGATGTGGATCATTTTTGCCATATGCCTTTGTCACCTGGGTATCTTCAGTGGGGAGGTTTATGTTAAGGTTTTTAACCCATTTTTAAATCAAATTCTTTTCTTATTGCTGAGTTTTGAGAGTTCTTTTTATATTCGGATAACATTCTTTTATCAGATGTGTATTTTGCAAATATTTTCTCCAAGTCTGTGGCTTGTCTGCTCATTCTCTTGATGTTGTCTTTCACAGAGCAAAAGTTTTTAATTTTAATGAAGGCCGGCTAATTGACTATTTCTTTCATGGATCATGCCTTTGGTATTTTATCAAAAAAGGTACCACCATAGCCAAGGTCATCTAGGTTTTCTCCTAGCTTATCTTCTAGGAGTTTGACAGCTTTCATTTTACATGTAGATCTGTGATCCATTTTGAGCTCATTTTTGTGAAGAGTATAAGGTCTGTGTCTAGAGTCATTTTTTTGTGTGTGGATGTCCAATTGTTCCAGCACCATTTGTTGAAAAGATAACCTTTTCTCCCTTGTATGGCCTTGGCTCCTTTGTCAAAGAATAGTTGACTATATTTATGTGAGTCTATTTCTGGGCTGTCTAATCTGTTCCACTGATCTATTTGTCTTTTCTTTCACCAATACCACACTGTCTTGATTTCTGAAGCTATGATTACATTTTAACAATAAGCTACTTCAATTGACACATCTAAATTGTTACTTTTAAATATATTTATTATACTACATATGTAAATTGACAAAATGTCCCTGAAGAAAACCCTATGCTTCCATGTAGTTACTAGATGAAACTACTTCACAATCTAAGGATAGGTTAATATTTCTTGACACTGTAAAGACTCTCAATATAAATAAGTACTTCTAAAGTAATCAAAATCAGCTGTTAGCCCTCTTGTGGAGGTAAATGCTTCCCCTTTCTCTCTTGCTTAACATATTAATGTATTAAACAATTTTACTTAAATATAATGAACACATAATAAACTGCACATATTTCAAGTGTACAGTTTGATAAGTTTTGACATATCCATACACCAGAGAAACCAGCACCAGTACTCTTTTGTCTAACTTCTTTCACTTAGCTTAATATTTTTTGATATTTGTCCATCTTTTTGTGTGTATCAGTTGTTCATTTCTCTTTATTACTAACAATAATAATTCTCATTATTCCATTGTACAGCTATGCCACAGTTTCTGTATCCATTCATCTGTTTTTATATCCTTACAAATATTGGCGCATGAATGTTCACAGGAGCTTTATTTGTAGCGGCCGAAACCTGCAAACCACCCGAATATACATTAACAAGTGAATATTCGGGTGGTTTGCAGGTTTCGGCCATTACAAATAAAGCAGCTGTGAACATTCATGTGCCAATATTTGTAAGGATATAAACTTTCTTTTCTCTTGGGTAAATACCAAGGAGTGGGATGGCCACATCTTATCACTGATATACGTTTACCATTCTAGGAATTGCCAAATTTTGTTGAAGTGGTTATGTGAGTTAATATTACCTCCACCAAAAGCATATAGGAGAATTCCAGTTCCTCCATATCCTTCCCAATTCTTGGTATGATCCATCATTTTAAATTTAGCCATTCTAATATGTGTATAGAAATATATTGTTGTAGTTTAAGCTGTTATTTTCCAACTGTTTAATGATGTTAAGTATTTATTCTTGAGCTTCTTTGCCATCTGTATATGTTCTATGGTCAGATTTTTGTTAAAATATTTTGCCCATTTTTTATATGGTTGCTTTCTTCTCCTCCCCTTTTATTTAGTTTAATAGTTCTTCTTGTATTCTAGATAAAACCCTCATGTCAAGTATATGTTTTGCAAATATTTTCTCACAATCTGTGGCTTTTCTGTTGATTCTCTTAAAAGTGTCTTTTGAAGTGATAAAGATTTTAGTTTTGATGATGTCCAATTTATCTTTTTTTCTTTGTTGATATATCTAAGATATCTTTGCTTAAACCAAAACCGCAAAGATTTTTCTCATATTTTCTTCTGGAAGCTTTGTAGTTATAGGTGCTACATATAGTTCTATGGCCATTTTGAGTTAATTTTCGTATATGGTGTGAGATACTGATGGAAGTTTATTTGTTTGCATATGAATATCCAATTGTTCCAACACCAGTTGTTGAAAAGACTATCCTTTCTCCACTGAAGTGTCTTGGCAACTTTGTCAAAAATCTGTTTTCCAAATATGTGTGGGTCTATTTCTCAGCTCTCGGTTCTGTGACAGTGATCTATTTTTCTATCTTTACACCAATGCCAGATGGCTTTGATTGTAATGTCTTAAAATTTTTTAGTGTTAATCTGCCAAATATGTTCTCTTTCAAAATTTTTTTGGTTGTTTTAGGTTTTGCGTTTCTTTATGAATTTTAGAATGAGATTTTCAATTTCTTCAAAAAACACCTGCTAAGATTTTGAATGCAAATTTTTAAATACATATAAAGATCAAGTTGGACAAATTGACATCTTGGTAATATTGAATCTTCCTGCCCAATTAGAGAATATATAGCTCTATTCATGGAGTTTTTCCCTAATTTCTTTCAGCAATGTTTTGTAGATTTGGGTGAATAGATCTTTCTCACTTTTGACAGATTTCTCTCTAAATATTGCATACTCTTTGATGGTATGATAAATGGTATTTTTAATTTAATTTCTTAGTGTTTGTTACTAGTATGTAGAAATACAATAGTGTTTCTATGTTGATTGTGTATTCTGCAACCTTGCTAAGTTCACTTATTGGTTCTAGGCCATTTTTATAGACTCCATCAGATTTTTCTACATAGGAAATCATGTTATCAGTGAATGAAGACTTTTTTCTTCTTCTTCTCCATTATGAAGAAATTTTATTTGTTTTTCTTTTCTGATACTGGCTGTAACCTGCAATACAATGAAGAATAGAAGTGGTGGACCTGAACATTCTTGTCTTATTCCTGGTCTTAGAGGGAATGTTGAACATTTGAGAAGAGGGCCTCTCCATATCACTGGTGCTCTCTCTCTTGACAGCTCTCTTCTGTCCAATATTCTGTCATGCCAACTTGGCTGTCTTTGTCTCCCTGGACTCTGAGCTTTGCTTACTGGGCTCAGTGCTCTCTCAGTAAACCACATGCAGAAAACTCTCTCAGGGCACTAAGCCAGGTTAATTGTAAGGATCACCTTGTTTGGGTTTTTTCTTCCATAAATCACCGCACTTCATTTCCTGGTTCCAGTGTCGGGAAGACTATCATTTTAGATATTTTGTCTGTGGTTTTTTTGCTTGTTTTAGACAAGAAGGAAAACATTGATCTTGTTACTTCACTTTGAGTAGAGAAATTCCATCACTATTATTTTAATAAACGAAAAATATAGTTAAAAATTTAAAAACGTGTGAATTATTATAAATTGTAAGTTGATACAATTGATATTCATATATCAATTCATATTAGTGATGTTATAGGTTAATTTTTGTTTGTATCCCTTTTCATGAACCCTAATAAATAATATATTAGACATAATTTCTTATCGTTATTTGCAGTATAACAGTTAGCTCTAGAGTTTTGGTTACATGTACAATTTTGTGTGTGAATTATCAATAACATCAACTAATTTTGACAAGTATGTTAAACAGTGTAGTTATTTGTAGTATTTTCTAATTTCCAGAATTTAAATTTTGTTCACCAGAAGCCAAATTTTCTGTCTTCTTTGGGTGATTTAAATGTCAATAGGGATGGAGATACTGGAGAAACTTTCATCTTCTTTTTCTTCAGTTTCATCACAACGTGTTTCTAGTAATACTCAAGAAAGCTATTTTATATGAAGATATAAAAATATTTTTATACAGAGATATATTGACTGATGTAAGATAAAAAGCATACTTTTATAGTAAAATTGACTAGTACTTTTTATCTAAGCCAGATGCCAGGTGGTCTGTAAAATATAGTAGTGATTCAATATATAGTGGTCTAGTGGTTAAGATGTGGCTCTCTCACCATCACATTCTGAGTTTGTTTCCCAGTCAGGGGACCACACCACTCATCTGCTGGTTGTCATACTGTGGTGGCTGTGTGTTGCTGTGATGCTGAAAGCTATGCCATCAGCATTTCAAATACCAGCAGGGTCATCCATGGTGGACAGGTTTCAGTGGAGCTTTCAGACTAAACAGACTAAGAAGAAGACCCTGGCCACACACTTTTGAAAAAATTGACCATGAAAAACCTGTGAATAGCAGCGGAGCATTGTCTGATAAACTGTCAGAAGGTGAGAGGATGGTACAGAAAACCCGGCAGGGTTCTACTCTGCTGTCCACAGGATTGCTAGAAGTCGCAATTGACTGGATGGCACTAACAGCAACACGTGTTCAAAAACTCATATTTATGCAAACCTCCTTCCATAATCACCTTGAAGTTATAATACTGTCTCTTTAGTAGGATAAGTTTACCAGAGGCTTGTTTTTCTACTATATTCTCATGATAGAAAATAAGAGACTGAAAAAATCTGAATAAAAGTTACATTGCTTTAGTATACTAGATTTCTGAGACAGAGGAAAGTGCTTTAAAAGTGACTAAGCATTATATTAATGTAATAAAATAAATAATGTAATATTTCATAATTCACCATTGGAGAAATATCTAACGTTCTTGGTGTTTTCAAAGAATTTTAAAATCGAAAGGATATTAAAAATGCAAAACACTTCAAAAATATAAAAGGTACATCCCACATGAACAAATTAAATTTTATTGAATACTTCAATATTGCACAAGCCTTAATATTCAATAAAATTGTACATTTGTGTTGAATATTTTAATTTTATTTTTCATAATCCATATTTACAGTTAATCTTAGAGATTATCATGCTCCCCTTGTATTCCTTTGAAAGATGTTTCACACTGAAGATTATATAATGATATATTATTTTAAAATAGTGGCTAGATGTTTCAGTTTCATATATTCTCAGTAAATATCAAATGATATCTACTGCATTTTAAAATTAAATATTATGATGACATTAGTTTTTAGAAAATTCATAATATTTACTGGTCTACTCCTGAAATAGTCAATTTTGCTATGCCAAGCTTGTCATTTTTGCACTCTTTCCCCTACTTTTAGAGGCTACAGAAACTTTCTCAACATCTCCTTAGAAAATAATATTATTTCAAATATTTACACTTTAACACATTTGACCAAAGTTTTCTCTCTTAAGGAAGTAGACATTTACAATTATCTGTTGAATTATGCACTATAAGATTTTCCCCAAATAAGAGAATGATGAATCCTTGATGATCAGATGAGAAAGAATTTGAGTACAAAATAATGAGTTACTTTGTCACAAAAACATAACCAGCTAAATTCCATACTGTAGGAAGAGTCATTGTATTTGTGTGCTCACCATATTTATTTAAAAAGAAGGACTAACCTACAATATACTATGGTAAGAAAGAAAGACATAGAAATGTAACACGAAGTCTACCTTCCCATTAGGTCCTTTACATAAGGATTAGGGAGATTTTCCCTGTTTTATTTGAAAGATGAATTTCAATGAATTAAACACACCCAAATGATTCATTTTATACTCCTTTGTTTGTTGTGTTCACAGCATCCCTCTGGTAGTGGTAATCTAAAAAAAACCCAAAGATTTTCAGGGGGAATCTGCTAAGTTATACTTGGGAAAATATGGCACAGCAATTCACTATTGTCTATTCAAAATAATTTTAATTCGTTCTAATGTTAGAGACAGTGTAATTCCTTAATGAAACTACACGGGCTGATTCATTTGCCTTTTAATAGTTAAAAGTATTATAGCAACTTCATTCCACTTTTTTTACTAAGGAAGCTGCCTGCTGTCTTCCCAGTACACTTATTGCTTTAACAAAGTGCTCTAAATCTGTCAACAAGAAAATGCACAAACTACTGTGTCAGAAAGCTGTTAGGAAGGTGACCCAGTTGTTGTACCACAACTGCTTCCTCTGGCAGAGGTATGTAGGGAAACCTGCTGATTAACAGTGTCTTCACAGCCAACGCAATTAGAGGGAACGTTCCTTTTTTGTATTACATAATAGGTGATTTGAATGGTTTGAAACGTTTAATAGTTTTCATCCAAATATATAGATGAAAGTTTAGCGATGGACTTTTAATAGAAATATGAGCAACCTCAAATCTCTTTAAACAACAAAAGAATCTCTGTACCTTCCTCTCAATTTTTCTGTGAACTTAAAACTGCTCTAAAAAATAAGGTCCATTATAAATAAATAAATGAATGAATAAATAAAAGTTTTAAAAAACAACAACAGGGAAGGGCAATAGCATTTATTGAGAGCCTATCATGTTTCCAGTCTCTTAGTTATCCTATTTCAATAACATCTAAAATAGATCTACACAGAGTAAAAGATCACCCTGTTTTAAAGATGAAGAAACGGAATTCTCAGGGCCAGCCCGGTGGCATAGTGGTTAAATTCCGTGCATTCCACTTCTGCAGCCCAGGTTCATGGGTTTTGATGCCAAGTGCAGACCTATGCCACTCATCAGCCATGCTGTGGTGGCAACCCACATATAACGTAGAGGAAGATTGGCACAGACGTTAGTTCAAGGTGAATCCTCCTCAGCAAAAAGAAAAAAAAAGAAATAGAACTCTGAAAGTTTACCTCAAACCATGTGATTTATGACTGACAAACTGGATTGACCATAAATTCAGGCAATGTAAAGTTTTTTTCACATCTTAGCTACATATGAATATGCACATGCATGGCTATAAACCTAGACATGGCACTACACAGAGATAAGAAAAGTAACAGTAAACTTCTTTATTTTCTATACGTGATCTGTTATTCCTCACCAATTACAGACCCCTTGAGTAGGGAAAAATTAGATTTGGTTTAAACTAATCAATCAATTCAATTTAACATACAAATGTGTGAAACAAACTTTTTATTGAAACATACATAGAGAAATCACGTATGACTCCTGAAAATCAAGCGGGATGAATTTTAACAAATTGAGTATATTTGTGTAATCATCCAGATCAAGGCTTCAGGTGATAGCCTATGCATCTGTAAGTGTGTGTCATAGATGATGAATCCACAAAAAAGAAGGGCTCCTACAGCAGCCAAGGCCAATGCCATTCAAATGCAATCCCAGACAAAATCCCAGTAAGCTAGTTTATGGATGTCCACAAACTGATTGTAAAGTTTATATGCATAAGACCCGGAACTGCCAACACAATGTTGAAGGAGAAGAAGGATGTTGGAGGATTGATGTTACCTGACTTCAAGACTTGCTATAGAGAGATCTCATCAAGATGGCAGCATAGGCAGACTCTGAACTCACCTCCTACCAGGAACACAACCAGGTTACAAGTATTCTTGGAAAAATTACCAGGGAAGAAAACTGAAAACTGGATAAAAAGAACCTCCACAACAAGTCACAGTCCTGACAGAGGTGGAAGAGGCAGAAATTCCTTCTGGAGAGAAAAAAGCCACGTTTGTGAGCTGCAGACCTTCACAGCTGGCCAGGCAGGAGCCACTCTAAGGTACACAGCCCTCCCTGGAGAAGTGGGGACCTGAGCAGGGACACATTACTGCTATAAGCATCCTTCAGACTCAGAACAACTGAGATAAGTGTCCTACTATTTGGTTTCACTGGCTATTAACTGCAACAGGGAATACTCCCAGAAAAGCTATCAGACAAAAGCTGAAAAAACCTGGCTCTTAAAGGGCCCATGTACAAATTCATGGAACTTAGAGAGCAACCAAGAATCAGAAGAACAAAGACTGCACAGTCCTTTGGTGAAAAAAGACTCATCTGGTAGGCTCTGGGTGAATCTTGGTAAGAGGTGAGACCTCTTCAGAGACTCAGACATTGGTGGTGGCCATTGTTGTGACCTAGTACAAGCATGCTGACACAGATGTTAGCAGATGCCATTGAAGTTCTTCTCCTGGCTTGATAGTCCAGGGATCTGCTACATCCACTGGAGCACAGATTTAATCCAGTTCATCCAGAGCAGACAGCCATCCCACCCAACAGCAAGCCCTCAGGCTGCTTGTCAATCAGGCTTGGTGCCTTAATTCTCTACAGATAGGTGAGTGGGTCTACCTCTGTGGGGCAGGGCCTGTGGGAGGACCAGGTGAACCGTGGAGGTCTTTGGTGGAGAGGTGGGAGCCTCTGCAGTGCGGCAACTGGCTACACTCCAGGGCGTTTGGAGGTGTACATGGACCAGGGCTGTGTTGACAGGGGGTGTGTGGACATGTGGAAGGTGGGTCTTATCAATGGCAGAATACCTGTGCTTCACAGCCAAAGAGGATTGACCTCACCTTCCAAAGCCTGAAACAATTGGGTGCTCCTGTGCCTGGGGCCAGCCACACTCAGCTACAATCTTAAGAGAACTGACAACAGCCTTGCAGACCTGAGGAGTACAGCAACTGTAAACCCCTGAGCCTAGCAATTGGCTACACTGGGTACTTATTCAATTATCAGGAAAACTGCAATAGGAGTGTACTTTTAGACCTTGCAGCCAATGATGCTGGTGCTCCCCAAATCTGATTTACAAACAGCTAGCCAGGGAGGGAAAGACTAGACTCCCTGGGTACCTGCAGTGAGAGAAACCCTGCCACAGCAGAAGGACACAAGTAGCTCATACGGGGGTCACTTTTGGAACATTTGGACTGGTAATGAGAGGGAAGCATACTACTGGGCCTCAAAAGGCATCTCTTACATATGGCCACTTCTCCAAGATTAGGAGACATAGCTGACTCACCTAATACACAGATATAAGCACAGAGAAAGAGGGATAATGAGGAGGCAAAGGAATACATTCCAAGCAAGGGAACAGGACAGAACCTCAGAGAAAGAACTAAATGAAGCAGAAATAAGCAATCTACCTGACAAAGAGTTCAAACAAAAACTCATAAGGGTGCTCACTGGTACTGGGAGAAGACTGGATGAACACAGTGAGAATGTCAAGAAGAATTGGAAAATATAAAAAAGAACCACTCAGAAATGAAGAATACAATACTAGAAACAAAAAATTTACTAGCGGGACTGAATAGCAGAGTAGATCATACAGAAGAATGGATCAGTGAGCTGGAATAAAGACTAGAGGAAGTCACTCAAGCAGAATAGATAAAAGCAAAGAGAATTAGACAGAATGAAAACAGTCTAAGAGAACTCTGGGGCAATATCAAGCACACTAACATTCATATTATAGGTGTCCCAGAAGGAAAAAAAGAGACAAAGGGGCAGAGAATCTATTTGAAGAAATAATAGCTGAAAACTTTCCTAACCAAAGGAAGGAAACACAAGTCCAAGTACAGGAAGCAAAGAGAGAACCAAACCATATGGACACCAACAGGGCTACATGGAGATACATTATAATTAAAATGTCCAAAATTAAAGGTAAAGAGAAAATCCTAAAAGTGGCAAGGCAACAAATGAAAGCCTTTAAGGCTATCAGTGGACTTCACAGTCAAAACCCTAGAGGCCTAAAGAGAGTGGCATGACATATTTAAAGTGCTGAAAGGAAAAACACCTACAACCAAGAATACTTTATCCAGAAAGGTGATGATTCAAAGGGGAAGGAGAGATAAAGAGCTTCCCAGACAAGGAAAATTTAAAGGAGTTTATCACCAAGAAACAAGTTCTACAAGAAATGCTGAAGGGACTTATTTAAGTGGGAAAGAGAAGACTACAAATAGGGCTAAAAAAATAATTAAAAAAAAAAAACAACACCAGGTAATAAAATCACTGGTGAAGGCAAAGCTACAGTAAAGGTAGCAGATTAACCATCTATGAAGATAATTACCAGTTTAAAAGATAAAAACTACTAAAATTACCTATTTTAATGATGAGGGTAATGGATAGACACATACAAAATAAGACATTAGATATGATTTCAAAAATAAAATGTGGGAGGGGTAAAAGAGTAGAACTTTTAGAAAGAGGTCAAGGTAAAGAGAGTATAAACTCAATATAGATTGCTATATATGTAGAATATTATATAGGAACCTCATGGTAATCACACATCAGAAACCTATAATAAGTAAACAAATAAGTAAGAGGAAAGAAATCAAATATATTACTAAAGAAAGCCATCAAATTATAAGAGATGAGAGCAAGTGAAGTAGAAAGGTATAGAGAAGAACTACTAAAACACTCAGAAAAAAGGTAACAAAATGGCAATAAATACATATCATATTTATCAACAGCTGCTTTAAATGTCAATGGACTAAATGTTCCAATCAAAAGACATAGAGTGGCTGATTAGATAAAAAAAAAAAAAAAAAACAAGACCCATATATATGCTGCATACAAGAGACACACTTCAGCAATAAGGATACTCAAAAATTGAAAGTGAAAGGATGGAAAAACATACTCCATGCAAATGGTAAAGAAAAGAAAGCAGGGGTAGCAATACTTATATCAGACAAAATCGACTTTAAAACAGAAACTTTAATAAGAGACAAAGAAGGGCATTACATAATAATAAAGAGAACAATCCAACAAGAGGATATAAAACTTGTAAATATTGATGCACCCAACATAGGAGTGTGTAAATATCTAAAGGAATTATTAACAGACATAAAAGGAGAAATAGACAGTAACACAAGAATAGTACGGGACATTAACACTCCACTTACACCAATGGATATATCATTCAAACAGAAGATCAATAAGGAAACATTGACCTTAAATGACACATTAGATCAGATGGACTTAGTACATATATAGAGAGAGAACATTCCATCCCAAAACCACAGAATACACATTTTCTTCAAATGCACATGGAACATTCTCCAGGATTGATCACATATAAGACCAAAAAACGTCTCAATAAATCAAAGAAGATCGAAATAATACCAAGCATCTTTTCTCACTGCATAAGTATGAAATGAGAAAAAGAAAATCAGAAAAGCCACAAAAATGTGAAGATTAAGCAAAATGCTACTGAATGAAAAATGGGTCAATGAAGAAATCAGAGGATAAATCAAAAAACACCTGGAGACATATGAAAATGAAAATACGACATGCCAAAATCTATGGAATACAGCAAAGTGGTTCTAAGAGGGAAGTTTATAGCAATTCAGGCCTACCTCAACAAACAAGAAAAGTCCCAACTAAACAATCTAACAGTGTACTTAAAGGAACTGGAAAAAGAACAAAGCCCAAAATAAGCAGAAGGAAGAAAATAATAAAAATCAAAGCAGAAATAAATGAACCAGAGACTAAAAAAAATAGAAAAAAATTTATGAAACCAAGAGCTGGTTCTTTGAACAGATAAACAAAATTGACAAACCTTTAGCTAGACTCATCAAGAAAAAAGAGAGAAGGCTCAAATAAATGAAATAAATGAAAGGGGAGAAATTACATTGGACACCTCAGAAATACAAAAGATTATAAGAGAATAACATGAAAAGCTATATGCCAACTAATTGGGTAATCTAGAAGAAATGGATAAATACTTAGAATCATGCTACCTTCCAAAACTGCATCTAGAAGAAGTAGAGAATTTGAATAGACAAAATACCAGTAAAGAGACCAAAACAGTAATCAAAAACCTCCAGAAGATAAAAGACCAGGACCAGATGGCTTCCCTGGTGAATTCTACGAAACATTCAAAGAAGACTTAATACCTATCCTTCTCAAACTGTTCCAAAAAATTGAAGAGAAGGGGAGGGTTTCTAACTCATTTTACAAAGCTAACATTGTTCTGATACAAAAAACAGACAAGGACAACACAAAAAAGAAAATTACAGGCCAACATCACTGATGAACATCGATGCAAAAATCCTCAACAAAATACTAGCAAATTGAATACAACAATACATTAAAAATATCATACATCATGATGAAATGGGTTCTGTTCCAGGGATGCAAGGATGGTTCAACATTTCCAAACCAATCAACATGAACACCTCATTAACAAAATGAAGAATAAAAATCACCTGATCATCTCAATAGATGCAGAGAAAGCATTTGACAAGATATAGCATCCATTTATGATTAAAAAAAAAACTCAATAACATGGTATAGAAGGAAAGTATCTCAACATAATAAAGGCTATATAGGACAAAATCACAGCTAATATCATTCTCAATGGAGAAAAACTGAAAGCTATCGCTCTAAGAACAGGAACCAGACAACTATGCCCACTTTCACCACTCTTAGTTAACATAGTATTGGAAATCATAGCCAGAGCAATCAGGCAAGAAAAAGAAATAAAAGGGACCTAAATTAGGAAACTGTCATTATTTGCAGACAACATGTTTATATATAGAAAACCCTAAAGAATCCACTAAAAACTTTTAGAAATAATAAATGAATCCAGTCAAGTCACAGGATACAAAATCAACATACAAAAATCAGTTGTGTGTCTATACACTAACAATGAACTAGCAGAAAAAGAAATTAAGAATAAAATCCTATTTATAATGGCAACAAAAAGAATAAAATACCTAGGAATAAACTTAACCAAAGAGATGAAAGATCTGTACACTGAAACTATAAAACATTGTTGAAAGACATTGAAGAAGACACAAAGAAATAGAAAGATATTCCATGCTCTTGGATTGGAAGAATTAACATAGTTAAAATGTCCATACTTCCAAAAGCAGTCTATAAATTCAACGCAAGCCTGATCAAAGTTCTAAAGACATTTTTCACAGAAATAGCAAAGAGAGTCCTAAAATTTATATGGAACAACAAAAGACCCTGAATAGCCAAAAGAATCCTGAGGAAAAAGAAGAAAGTTGGATTTATCACACTCCCTGATCTCAAAATATACTACAAAGCTATAGTAACCCAAACAGCATGGGACTGGCACAAAAACAGACACACAGAACAATGGAACAGACTCAAGTGCCCCAAAATAAACCACACATTTACAGACAGCTAATTTTTGAAAAGGGAGACAATAGCATGAAATGGAGAAAGGAAAATCTCTTCAATAAATGGTGTTGGGAAAACTGGAGAGCCATATGTAAAAGAATGAAAGTAGACCATTGTCTTACATCAGGAACAAAACTCAACTCAAAATGGATCAAAGACTTGAATGTAAGCCTTGCAACCATGAAACTTCTAGAAGAAAACACAGGCAGCACGCTCTTTGACATCAGTCTTAACAGCGTATTTTCAAGTACCATGTCTGACTGGGCAAGGGAAACAAAAGAAAAAATAAACAAATGGGACTACATCAAACTGAAATGCTTCTGCACAGCCAAGGAAACCATCAACAAAACGAAAAGACGACCTAACAATTGGGAGAAGATATTTGTAAACCATATATCAGATAAGGGGTTAAGACCCAAAATATACAAAAAACTCATACATCTCAATAACAAAAAAACCAACAACCCAATTAAAAAATGGGCAAAAGATCTGAACAGAAATTTTTCCAAAGAAGATCAACAGGCACATGAGAACATGTTCAACATCAATAACCATCAGGGAGATGCAAATCAAAACTACAATGAGATATCACCTCACTCCAGTCAGAATGGCTATAATTAACAAGAGAGGAAACAACAAATGTTGGAGAGGATGGGGGGAGAAGGAAAACCTTGTTCACTGCTGGTGGGAGTGTATACTGGTGCAGCTACTATGGAAAACAGTATGGAGTTTCCTCAGAAAATTAAGAATAGATCTACCATATGATCCAGCTATTCCACTGCTGGATATTTCTCCAAAGAACTTGAAAACACAAATGCATAAAGATATATGCACCCTTATGTTCATCGCAGCATTATTCATAACAGCCAAGACTTGGAAGCAACCTAGGTGCCCATCAAGGGATGAATGGATAAAGAAGATGTGGTATATATACACAATTGAATACTACTCGGCCATAGGAAATGATGAAATCCAGCCATTTGTGACAACATGGATGGACCTTGAGGGTATTATGCTAAGGGAAATAAGTCAGAGGGAGAAAGTACAATATCATATGATCTCACTCATAAGCAGAAGAGAAAAACAATGACAAACAAACACATAGCAGCAGAGATTGAATTGGTGGTTACCAGAGGGAAAGGGAGTAGAGGGTAAGGTGGAAAGGATGATTAAGCACACGTGTGGTGATGGATTATAATTAATCTTTGGATGGTGAACATGATGATGTGTATACAGAATTTGAAATATATTGTGATGTACATCTGAAAGTTATATAATGTTATAATCCAATGTTACTGCAATTAAAAAAAAGGGTTACTATGAAGCTAGAGTAAGCAAGATAGTGTGGCAAAAGAATAGACAAATAGATAAGTGGGAGAGATTAAACATCCCAAAAATAGACCCTCATAAATATAGTCAACTGATATTTGACAAGGAAGCAAAGGCAATCCAATGGAACAAATATAGTCTTTTCAACAAACGGTGCTAGAACTACTGGACATCCATACACACACACACACACACACACAAATCTAGATCACAAACCTTACACCCTTCACAAAAATGAACTCAAAAAGGAACACAGACCTGAATATAAAAGGCCAAACTACAAAACTCCTGGAAGATAACCTAGGAGAAAACTTAGATGACCTTGGGTATGGTGATGCCTTTTGTGATACAACATCAAGGGCATGATCCATGAAAGAAACAATTGATTAGCTAGACTTTATTAAAATTAAAAACTTCTGCTCAGTGAAGGACAATGTCAAGAGAATGAGCACACAAACCATATATTTGGAGGAAATATTTGCAGAACATATATCTGATAAAGGACTGTTACTTAAAATATACAAATGATTCTTAAAACTTAACAATAAGCCAACAAATAACCAAAAAATGGGCCAAAGATCTTAACAGAAATCTCACCAAGCAAATAGACAGATGGCAAATAGCCATATAAAAAGATGCTCCACATAAGTCATCTAGGAAATGTAAATTTAAAAAGTGAGATACTAGTACACACTAACTAGAATGGCCAAAATTCAGAACACTGACAACATCAAATGCAAGGGAGGATGTGAAGCAACAGGAACTCTCATTCATTGCTATTGGGAATGCAAAATGGTGCAGCCATTTTGGAAGACAATTGGGTGGTTTCTTACAAAACAAAACATATCCTTATCATACAATTCAGCAATCATGCTCCTTGGTATTTACCCAAAGGAGTTGCAAACCTATGTCCACACAAAAACCTGCACAAGATGTTTATATCAGCTTTATGCATAATGGTCAGAAATTTGAAGCCACCCTGGTATCCTTCAGTACCTGAGTCAGTAGATAAACTACACTACATGGAAACAATGGAATATTTTCAGCACTAAAAAGAAAGGAGCTATCAAGCCATGAAAATGGATAGAGGACCCACAAATGTATGTTACTAAATGAAAGAGCAAATCTGAAAAGGCTACGCACGGTATATGATTTCAACTATATGACACTCTAGGAAAGGCAACACTATGCAGACAGTAAAACGATCAGTGGTTGCTAGAGGTGGGACAGGCGAGGGATAAACAGGCAGGGCACAGAGAATTTTGGTGGCAGTTAAAATACTCTGTATGATGCTATAAAGAGAAATATATGTCATTAAACATTTATACAAACACAGAATTTGCAACACCAAGAATGAACCCTAAAGTAAAGACTTTAGGTAATTAAGATGTGTCAATATAAGGTCATCCTTGATAACAAATGCACCATTCGGGTGAATGTTGCTGATGATGGGGGAGGTGATGTATGTGTGGGGATAAGTGGTATATAGGAAATCTCTGTATCTTCCTCTCAATTTTGTGGTGAACCTTAAATTGCTCTGAAAAATAAAGTCTTAAATTTCTAAGTTGAAAATTTTTGTCAACACCAAGAAAATAATTTAAATAATTGATGATTTCCAAAACAACATTACAGTTATCTTTTCTACTATCCAACTCCACAATATACTGTTTCTCTACTTAATGAGCTCTAATATTGGTAGACCTGCCATCTTGGACTTTCAGGCTTGGAATAAGGGTGAGGGGAGACAGACTAAAAACATATAGGAATCAGGAAAATAAACCAAATTAGAAAATTACATTCACTACAAAGAAAACACGGACAGCAGAGAATCGCACTCAAATTCTGAACAATGGGATAGGGAAAAATAGGGGGCATCAGCTACTTTACTCAGGAGATTCATTGAACATATTTCTGAGAGTGTGTTATTCAGAATGAGATCCTGAGAATGAGAAAGAGTGTACCAAGTAAGGAGAGGAGAGAAATTCTTCCAGGACTGAAAAGAGCTTATGCAGATCTCTGAGTTGGGAGAGACTCAGGTGGCCTGTTCCAGAAACCATAAGAAATCCAATGTGGCTTCATCATAGTAAGCAAGGAGGCAGGAACATAAAAGGGAGTTGGAGAGGCTGGCGAAGGCTAGATAATGCACAGCCTTGGGGGCATGGAGAGGCCTTTGTAGTTTATAAGTGGTGGGGTAAAAGTGAAAAATTTTTAGCAAAAAGTGACTTGACCTCAGATATATTGAAGAAGTGCACTCTAATTTCACAGTGGAAAACAAACTAGGAAAACAATGATGGGAACAGGAAGACACCGTCAGAGAAGTATAGGTGAAAGTTGGAGAGACCTGAACTAGAGTTGTAGCCATGGATCTAGAGAGCAGTCAATGGATTTGCAAAATATTTTCAAGATAAAATTGTTAGAATACATTGGATATTAGAGAACAGAAAAAAGTGGAATCAAAGATGAAGCTCTGGTTTTAGCTTGAAAAACTTGGTGAATTGTATGTCATTTCCTAGCATGAGAAAGACAGGAGAGAATAGGGGAGCTTAGTAAGGTGAGGATGATCAAGAATCCCTCTGCACAGGGTGAGACATCTATGAGATAATGAAATGGATATGCCAATTAAGTAAAGTAGAATATTGTAATCTGGGGGACAGGAAAGTCTGAGATAGAGATGTGAATTTAGAGACTTTCAGTGCACATATGTAAAACCATAGAAAATAACTAGATTACTGATAAAGATCATGAATGAAGCAACGACACAGAAGAGAAAAGGAACCAGCTCCTCCCGTGATTACAACAGCCAGCTTAGTCCATATCAGGTCGGGAGAGCAATACCGCAAAATCTCAGTGACTTAACAAAAGTCAATGTTTATTTCTTGTTCATGATACATAATTTTTGTGAGTTAACTGAAGCACTGCTCTTGTCTTCATTCTAGGCCTCTGGCTAAAGGAGTATCCCTTATTGGATTTTTAAAGCTTCTGCTCAGAAGTGCAGCATATCAGTCCCCATCACATGTTATTTAACAAATCACATCACTTAAGCCTGACATCATCGTACCCCTTGCTTAAGGAGAGCTCATAGGGAGAGGACGCAAACATTCTGAAGAATAATAAACTATACTTCAGACATAAAACCTTATGCATTCTCTCCCAAATTGTGTATGTTTTGAGCATTTATCCTCTATATTCACGTTATATTTCATTAATAAGTACTTTATTTTCTTTATTTCATTTTTATTATTATTAAAACACACATCCCAAAAATATTAAGTCATACAGAAAGGGTTAGACTGAATCATAGCCACCCTCTGCATCATTCCACCTCAACTCCAACCCTATGTCAAGGAGACAAAAATTTTAACTTCTATTCCGCATCAAATTGCAAAATTTGAGTCCATACCTAATATATGCTTTTGTTCATCTGGTTAAAAAAAAACAGTAATATTGTTTATCTTGATATAAATAAAATTTCTTAATTTTTGTGCCACAGTTTGGTTATTAATTGGATATCCTATTGCCCTAATAGTTAGTAGAGTTTATAAACATTGAATTCCAAAACAACTGTTATTATATTTTGTATTTGCATACTTAGAGAACAAATGGAAAATAGACAAATATGGTTACACTATTTGCGTAATTTTTACCAATTAGTTTAATAGGCTTAGAAATTAGGAGTCATATACTGCTTTGTTTTCTGACAAAATATCAATTACTTTCTTTTGCTGAAAGGGAATATTCTTAATATTTTTACTCTCGTCTGGGAATCTCAAGAGATTGCAGCACACTCTTCAAGGAGAGAAGTAGTTTTAATTTGAGTAGCTTACCGGAGAATTGATTTTCCCTCTTTTTGAAAAGGACTGATGAAAATTGACTGGGAATAAGTGAAAACAACAAACATATTCCTCCTGGTTCCTAGGAATATCACCAGAGGTATGAATTGACAACGTGTCCTAGGTAGTCCACCGCCCCTTTAGAATTAGACAGAATGTACTTGTTAAATTGTGAAATGCTGGGAGGTTGAACTAAGAAAGCTTTTTAAAAGTGAAAGCAGCAACTAGGATCACTTTTATAAATTCTATGCAACAGAAAAATTTTGTTGAGTTCAAAATCAGTCTTAGGGTTACTTTTCCTGAAAAATCTATGATTCAATAAAATCATCCCCAACATAAAATTTAAGTAAATAAACTGAGCAAAAGTCAGGGCAACAAATGTAGAATGACTATTCTATACAAATAAGGGAGTCTTTGACATTTTTCCGATTAGCAAAAGAGACAAAGAGTTCTTCTTTTTAAAGGTTTGAAGTAGGAAACAGAAAGTTAAGCCTTGTTAGTACTTAAATTGACTTTGAGTAACCTAATCAAAAATATAATCTCTCCAGCAAAGACTCTTCCAAAAGGAGACAGAAAAGAGTTTTAAAAAAGAGAGTGCTCATGACTGGACTATAACAGAATTACAGAATATATCATATAATAATATATGTATGTATATTTATCATGAACAAACTATACTTTAAACCATGATTAATATTATTTAATGCATGTATGTTCAGGAATCTTTATGTAAAAATATGTGAATAAATTCTCAAGGTAAACAATTCCTCTAAGTAGTTTTTGTTTTGTTTTGTTTTGCTGAGGAAGATTAGCCCTGAGCTAATATCTATACCAATCTTCCTCTACCTTGTATGTGGGTCACTGCCATAGCATGGTCGCCAACAAGTGGTGTAGGTCCAAGCCTAGGAACCAAACTCCGGCCACAGAAGCAGAGCATGCCAAACTTAAACACTAGGACATAGGGCTGGCCCTCCTCCAAGTAGTTTTAAAGGCAGATGCAGCAACTGAAAATGCCTTCCCCCAGTCATCAATTTCAATTACAATACTGGGGAAAATAGGAACAAACTTGATAAGCACTATCCCGTATAGACTGAAGGCCTTGCAAAGGCTTTCTTCTTTTATTTGTGTTGCATGTGGTCAGGGCAAAAGAGGCTAAGAGTTTACTTTTTATCTACACAACCCACCAAAGCTAAATCTTTGAATGCTAAATAAATAATACTTTTAGGAACTTACTGCATATTTTACAGATTATAATAAGATGTTGTACTTCCAGGATTATCTCCCTAACTTTACTCCCATTTCTTAAAACCTGGAAAGATTCCACAAAATAAATATAAGTAACCCAGCACAATCTAGAACTATACACCTAAAAGTTTATCACTTTTAATATCCTCTACTGTAAGGAAGTTTAAATAAAACCCAAGATATTTTACTCATGGACTTTGCAATTCCAGAATAAAATAATCATGAATTTTATGTTGTCTCAATCACCTATACCAATAGAAATGGTATATAAGAGATTGAGCATGGGTAGGTCTGCAAGGTGTGAGTAAGTTGCATAAGCATGTGGTTCAGACTCATTCAACACCAACTCTTTCTCCTCAATCCATGCTTATGTATTGCTGCAGTATTGATTATGAGTATGTTGACTGAGGAAGAAAAATCTTGAGTATGATTTACAAATGAGATGCATGAGATGCTGGTATCTTCAGAAAGAGGATAGATGCAGCACTATAGACTCTCTCAGAGGTGACCATGAAGGACGGCAGCAAAAGACAATCCTTCTAGTGAGCAGAACTTTGAGTGTACATTTTGGTGCCTACTATGTATGAAGAGATAGGTTACCAGAAATATAGATTTACACTGTTTTAGGGAAGTTGCTACAGTTTGTTTGGATGGAACATGATTGGAACATTAGCGATATGGAAATCTGGGGAAGGGGTATTGGCATGGAACTTTCAGAATGAGCAGACACTATAAAGATGTTTGTGTCCCATGTGACTGCTAAAAAATTGGGTCTGCAGCAGATAAGATTCTCAGCAATCAGGCAGACAAAATGACATTTTTATCAGTAAATCTTTACTCCAGCCACTCCAGGGCTGCCTCAATGGATCCATGAATATATTGGCCATGGTGGCAAGGATGAAGGCTACGTATGATCTCAATAGTGTGGAATTCCATATACTTAATTGAAAGGCAGAATTGCTTACTGAAGACTCAGTTTTAGGCTAATTGGAAGAAAACACTCTGAAAGGATGGGTGTTGTCTTGCAGGTTCTATATGTTTTGAATTAGAACCACTTTTTGGTACTCTTCCCCCCCCACGCCTGGAATACATGAGTATGGGAATCAAGGGGTGGAAATGGAAGTGGCTCCTCTTACTGTTACACCAAATAACACACTTGCAGAATTTTGCTTCCTGTACCAAGCTTGATTGAGCTCTGCTGGTTTGGAAGTCTGCCTTTAATGTGAGAATTCTTCAATGGTTTCATTAAATTGGAATATAAGAGTGCAAGTAGGTTATTTTTAGCTCTTTATGCCACTTAACCAGCAAGCAGAAAAGGAGGTGCTCTAAGGAATAGAGTAATTGACCCAATTGCAAGGGGAGAATTGGGTTGCTACAAGGCAATGGAGGCAAGGATAACTATGTCTAGCATCCGCAAGAGTCTCTAGGGTGCTTCTTAATGCTTCCATTCCTAATAGTGAAGGTTAATGGAGAACAATAACAACCAAAAAATGCAGGAAAATTAAGGATTAAGAACCTTCAGGAATGAAGTTTTGAGTTGCTGTACCAGGTCAAGAACCCTAACGAACTGAAGATATAGCTGAAGCAGTGAAGATATAAAACAGGTGGTGATAGGAGAAACTATAAATATCGATCACATTCTCACTGAAGAATGTGTGGGCATGGTTCACTGGGTAGAACAAGATTCACTGATGTGTCATGCTGGTGGAACTTGCTGGAAATTCATCCTCTGATATCCAAGGAGAAGCCATCCAGAGGGAGTTTCCACACTTCAAAACGCTCTGAAAAACCATCCTAGATGAAATCAGCAGTTATCGTTAATGAGAGGAGCCTTGCTGGAGGTAGCCATTTGTGAAGCTGCAGGCTGCTGGGTACTGCTGACAGTCACACTGCAGGAGCCAGATGTTGGAGAAGCTGTTCCATTGGCAGGAGCTGGATTCTAGAGAAGCCGTGCACACTATAGAACCATGGTGAGCAAAGCACACCAGAACCAGGAACAGATAACCCTGTCTCCTCCAGGGCTCCCTCAGCTCCCTTTACTGACAAAGAATAAAATTTGTGCCAACTGGTAAAGGTGAAACGTCAACAGGGCCTGTCTCCATCATCACAGATCAGGCAATAAAGAGTAAATTTGTAACTGAGAGGAAATAAATTGAGAACCGGCTCAGTCTGGAATCAAAGTGTGTTCCACCCTGATGCTAAGTGTTAAGAAAAGGAGTTTGTTCCCTCATTACATCAGCAAAACCAACGGCAGCCCTCTTTTTTCTTTTAAAAGGGTCTGGCATCAAAACTAATTTAATTGAAGTATGAAGGCTTTCGCTGAGTATTGAGATGTTTCTTCATTCCTGGATCTGGCTCGGCAATTTAAAATATAACAAAATAACAATAATATAGATAATTTCCTCAACTAAGTTAGATTTTATCTACCTCATCAGTTATTCTCCATGGATCTTCACACTCCCATTTTTCTAAGAAACTTAAATTATTCAAAACTTTGGTATCTAGGATTTTAGGAGAAGAGTGGTGTTGATCAGTAGTGAAATTAGGTGAAGAGAGTGAAAGAATTAAAGATAATTGTAAATTCAAGGAATATGCATACACACGTATATTTTCATTTTATGGTTTTGAAATAGTCTATGAAAGATGATGTTTATGAACATAATATTATACATTAGTACTTTCAACTGTACTCTGAAAAACTTAAAAGGAGAAAGCATGTTTGCAAGTTTTGCAAGTCACTTATATATATATGTACGTATACACATATATATGATTATATATATAATATATAAATTTGGTAATGGATGATTACACATATGTTGGGATTTTTTTACAGCTTGTTTCATACTTAGGAAGGAGCCCAGAAGTAATGTTCTTCCATCGGAGAAAGAACTGTGTAAGCATTACTTTAATAGATATGTAGAACTTCTGCTCAAACCTTGGCTTACATAAAATAAGGTTTTATTTTAAAGCATAGTATTCCTCTGGTACTGATAAAGAGAACAAACATGCAATTCCTTTCATTGTTAAAGTCAGCTCAGCTAACTTAAGAGCTATACAGTTCTCCATGTTGCACTAGTAAATGGTTTTCAAAGCTACTGTCAACCTTATTTCATCTCCCCTTTGAGGTCTATGATAGCAGATAAAGTCAACATATCGTGCAAATTGTAGTAATTTTACCCAGACATCATAAGCTATCATATTCCCACGCATAAAACTTGAAAATCTCAACGAAATTCAAGGTTTCAAATAAATAAAATACTTTTGACCAGCCTCTTTCAATTTATGCTATAATTTATAGAAGAATAAATTCAGAAAGGAAGTTTTGACTCCAACTCCTGACCAGGATGGTGATATGAGAGGTTCTTGAATTTCCCTCAACCCACAGACTCACTGAATGTACAGCTAAACTTGAAGCAATTTCTTCTAAAAGAAAATTCAGAAACTAGCTTGGTGATTCCCATACATCAGGTAACTGAGAAAATATACACATTGAAATAGATAGGAAAGGTTGAGACATACTCTTACCATAAATCCCACCTGTGGCACAGCACCATACAATCGGGAGTGAACCCCTGACTCCAAGCTTCTCCCCGAAAAGTTCAAGGTTTGGGTCATACATCTAGCCCTCCAATTTTTAAGGCTCACACTCAAGGGATGGACCTCTAAATCAACTAGGTTTGAAAGCCAACGGGGCTAGCATTCACAAGTCCCATAGGAATATAGCAAACAGAGAAGTGGTTCTATGCAAATGGAAACCAAAAGAAAGCAGGAATAACTCAACTTATATCAGACAAAATAGGCTTTAACTGAAAGACCGTAACAAGTGACAAAAAGGGTAATTATATAATGGTAAAGAGGTCAATTCATTCAGAACAAATAACAACTGTAAATACTTATGCACCCAACATTGAAGTGCCAAAATATATAAAGCAAATATTAACAGATCTAAAGGAAGAAATAGACAGCAATACAGTAATAGTAGGGAACTTCAATACCTTCCTTTTAACAGCAGCTAGATCATCAAGACAGAAAATCAATAGGGAAACATTGGCCTTAAATGATGCATTAGACCTGATGGACCTAATAGATATAGAGAAAGCATTCCACCCAGCATGAGAATACACATTCTTCTCAAGTGCACATCGAACATTCTCTGGGTTAGATCATATGTTTGGCCACAAAACAAATCTTAGTAGATTTAAGAAGATTGGAATAATATCAAGTATCTTTTCTAACCACAATTCTATGAAACTAGAAATCAATCACAGAAGAAAAGTGGGAAATTCATAAGTATATGTAGGTTAATCAACATGCTCCTGAAAAACTGATGGGTCAAAGAAGGCATCAAAACAGAAAAATCAAAACATTTCTTGAGACAAATGAAAATGGAAACACAAAATATCAAAATTTGTGGGATGTAGGCAAAGCAGTTCTAAGAGGGAAGTGATAAAAACCTACATTAAGAAAAAAGAAAGATCTCTAATAAACAATCTAACTTGACAACTTGATGAACTAAAGAAAGGAAAAACTAAGCCCACAGTTTGCAAAAGGACAGAAATAATAAAGATCAGAGTGAAAATAAATGAAATAGAGACTAACAAGACAATAGAAAAAATCAGTGAAGCTAAGAACTGTTTTTTTTTAAAATAAAATTGACAAAACTTTAGTTAGGGTAACTACCAAAAAAGAGAAGTCTCAAATAAATAAAATCAGAAATGAAATAGGAGACATTAGAACTGATAACACAGAAATAATAAGGATCATAAAAGACTACTCTGAATAATTGTATGCCAACAAATTAGAAACCTAGAAGAAACGGATAAACTCCTAGAAACATATACCATACCCAAACTGAATCATGAAGAAATAAAACATCTAAACAGACTAATTACTAGGAGGAAGATTGAATCAGTAATCAAAAGCTTCCTGACAGAAAGAAAGCCAAGAACCAGATGGCTTCTATGGTGAATTATACCAAACATTTAAAGATGAATTAGTACCAACCCTTCTCAAACTCTTATAAAAAATAGAAAAAGAAAGAACATTCCCAATCTTACTTTATGAGGCCAGCATTACCTAGCTATCAAAACCATACAAGAAAAGAAAATTACAGATCAATTTACCTGATGAACACAGATGCAAAATTCCTCAACACAATATTAGCAAAACAAATTCAACAGTACATTAAAAAAATCATACACCATGATCAAGTGGGATTTATCCCTAGGACGCAAAGATGGTTCATCATCCACAAACCACAAATGTCATACACTACATTAATAAAATGAGGAATAAAAATCATATGGTCATATTAACAGATGCAGAAAAAGCATTTAACAAAATTCAGCATCCTTTCATGATAAAAATCTCACTGAACTTGGTTTAGAGGGAATGTACTTCAATATAGTAAAGGACATATATGACAAGTCCACAGCTAACATCATACTTAGTGTTAGATGCTGAAAGCTTTTTCTCTTAAATCAGGAATAAGACAAGGATGTTCATTCTTATCACTTTTATTCAACATAGTACTGGTAGTACTAGCCATAGAAATTAGGCAAGAAAAAGTAATAAAATATATCCAAATCAGAAAGGAAGAAGTAAAATTGTTTCTATTTGCAGATGGTGTGGTGTTATATGTAGGTAATCCTAAAGACTCCACCATAAAACTGTTAGAATTATAAATAATTTCAGTAAAATTATGGATACAAAATCAATATACAAAACTTAGTTGCATTTCTATACACCAACAATGAACTATCATAAAAAGAAATTAGGAAAGCAATCCCATTTACAGTAGCAGCAAAAAATCATACAATTCTTAGGAGTAAATTTAACCAAGGAGGTAAAAGATCTGTACTGAAAACTATGACATTGACAAAAGTAATTGAAGAAGACACAAATAAATAGATGTTCTGTGTTCATGAATCAGAATTAATACGTTAAAATTTCAATATTACTCAAAACGATCCACAGATTCAATGCAATCTTTATCAAAATTCGAATGGCGTTTTTCACAAAAATTTTAAAAAACCTAAAATTTTTATGGATCTATGAAATAGCAAGCAATTTTAAGAAAGAACAGTGGCCGGGCCCGTGGTCAAGTGATTGAGTTCGCATGCTCTGCTTCAGCAGCCCAGGGTTTCGCTGGTTCAGATCCTGGGCACAGACATGGCAGTGCTCATCAAGCCATGCTGAGGTGGCATGCCACATGCCACAACGAGAAGGACCCACAACTAAAAACAAATTATGCAATTATGTACCAGGGGCCTTTGGGGAGAAAAATGAAAAAAAATAAAACCTTTACAAAAAGAAAGAAGAACAAAGCTGGAGACATCACATTTCTTGATTTCAAACTATATTACAAAACTAAGGTAATCAAACAGTATGCTATTGGCATAAAAATAGACATATAGATCATGGAACAGATTAGAGTCCAGAAATAAACACATACATACATGGTCAAGTAATTTTTGACAAAGGTACCAAGAACACAGAATTGGGAAAGGATCGTCTCTTCAATAAATAGTGTTGGAAAAACTGGATATCCAAGTAAATGAAAGAGTGAAACTTGACCCCTAAATTACACCAAACAAAAAAATCAACCCAAAATGGGTTAAAGACTTAAAGGTAGATCTGAAACCATCAGACTCCTGGAAGAACACATAGGCAGTAAACTCCTTGACTTTGGTCTTGGAAATGATTTACTAGATTTGACACCAAAAGAAAGGGCGTCAAAAGCAAAAATAAACAAGTGAGACTGCATCAATTTATAAAACTTCTGCACAGCAGAAGAAACTATCAACAAAATGAAAAGGCCACATATTAAGTGGGAGAAAGTGTTTGCAAACCACATACCTAATAAGGGGTTAATATTAAAAATATACAAAGAATTCATACAACTCAACAGCAAAAAAACAAAGAACTCAAAATATGGGCAAAGGTCCTGAAGAGACATTTTCCCAAAAAGGACACACAACTGACCAACAGGTGTATGAAAAAGTGTTCAGAATGACTAACTATCAGGGAAATGCAAATGAAAACCACAATGATATCACCACACACCCTTGAGAGCAGCTATTACCAAAAAGACAAGAAATAATAAGTCTTGGTGAAGATGTGGAGGGAAGTGCACCCTTGTGCACTGTTGATGGAAATGTAAATTAGTCCAACCACTATGGATGTTTCTCAAGAAATTAAAAATAGAACTTCCCTATGATCCAGCAATGCCACTTCTGGGTATATATCCAAAGGAAGTGATATCAGTACCTCGAAGAGATATCTGTATTCCCATTCCCATGTCCATTGAAGCATTTTTCACAATATCCAAGGTGTGAAAACAAGCTAAGTGTCCAGTAACAGATGAATGGATCAAGAAAACATGGTACGTATAGAGTCATGCACTGTATAACAACATTTTGGTCAATGACTGATTGTGTGTACGATGGTGGTCTCATAAGATTAGTACCATATATCCTAGGTGTGTAGCAGGCTATACCATCTAAGTTTGTATAACTATACTCAATGATGTTCATACAATGATGAAATCACCTAAGGACACATTTCTCAGAACATATCCCTGTTGCTAAGTGAACATGACTATACAATGGGATGTTTTTCAGACTTAAAAATAAGGAAATCTTTCCATTTGTGACAACATGGATGAACCTGGAGGGCATTCGGGTAAACTAAACAATCCAGGCAGAAAAAGACAAATACTGTGTGGTATCACTTATATGTAGAATCTAAAAAAACTGTCAGACTCATAGAGAAGAAAGAAGAATGTGGTTTCCAGGAGCAGAGCGGTGGGGGAAATAGGCAGGTAAAAGGACACAAGCTTTTTGTTATAAGATAATAAGTTCTGAGGATCTAATGTATAACATAATGACTATGGTTGATAACGCTATATTTTATAGTTGAATTGTGCTAAGAGAGCAGAACTTAAGTGTTCTCACACAAAAAAATAAACATGTGAGGTGATGGATATGTTAATTTATTCGATGGTGGGAATCTTTTCACAATGTGTACATGCTTCAAATCATCACATTGTACACTTTAAATATATTACAATTTTACTTGTTGATTATACCTCAAAAAGCTGAAAAAAAAAAGGATAAGTTCAGGCTACTAGAACCCAATTTAAGGTATTATATTTTCCTACACATGAATTCTACTTCAAGTCTGAGGTTCATTGTGTTACGAATTTATAATTATAATATTAAGAAGCTGCACATTTTAAGAAAGTGTACATGTTTTTGATGCTGTTTTGACTCCCCTGATTTGCTATTCTGCATCTGTTATAATAACTCCAAACTATAAAAGATAACTTATAGGCCAATTTAGAATAGAAGAAATAATTAGCTCTGTAAAATATAAAACAATAAACTGTAACAGATCTTTAAGTCATACAGTATCTTAGTGAATTTAAATACAACACGATTTTGTACCAGTTGCAACCCCTTGACATACAGGATACCTTCAACCCCAATCCCATCCTCAAATGTATTCGAGTGATGGAGAGACTGTGAAATATATTTTCTGCAATCCCTTCCAGGTAGAGCTCTGCTTTAGATTCCACTGTTAAGAGGTACTTAGGTGAGATTTGGAAGACACTCGTTTCAGACTAACCCCAGACAACCAAGTCTGCCTCAAAATTTGTGTTCCATTCTCATTCTCTGGCTTCAGATATGTTGACACCTCTGGGCTCACCAGTAGTCTCCTGAAGCTGTCTAATTGGGGGTAATGTTCTTTCTTGACTTCTGTTTCTCTAGCACATGCAACAATTTTGTAAGCACTTATTTCTCTGTATTTCTGCTAGAAATATCTACAGTTATTTTACTTTTCCTTATTGAACTTTGATAAACAATGTGTTTTATCTATAATTTTTAGGTATGCACAAATGATTATGTACAGTGAAATGCTGGAGTCAGCATAAAGTTCTTTTAAAAATGTTTTATTTACTTATTTATTTTTCTGATCTGATTAATAACATTGATAAACTCATTGATATGTTTGAGAAAGTAAATTTCTGATTGAGCATAATTTTTTCAGATATAATAAATTGGTCATTGGCAATCTATTTGAAGAGTTTTTAAAAGCCTCTTTATTCCTTTGAATATCTTTTTAACAAAGCCTCTTTGGAAACTTTGTATTCTTTTCAATCCCCCAACTGTGTTAAAACACAAGACAATATCTAAAAGTTAAAAAAAAGTATGCACAATTCCTACATACAAAAGATATTGGCCTGTCAAACTATCCACAAAATCGTGAAAATAATTAGTTGGAGGAACCATCCTAGTGGATTGAAATCTGATTCTCAAATAAGTTTGTATTTCACAGCTACAGAAACCTAGTTAAGGGTGATTCATATCATCCCACATGCACATGGTGGAATTTTTCCCAAGGTCATGCTCATGTGCAATTTATTGATTTATTATTTAACAGTTCATTCAGTCAGTGATCTGTCTAGTTTCTCCACATATAGAATTTGAAAATAAAGCAATGTTTATATGAATTAGGTAGATTCACATACGTCTGAAAGATTTCAAAATAGCTCCTTAATGTAGCTTCATGACCATTATTGGTGATATTTCTAAGATTCTGCTGCCTGTGGTGCAAAGAAATGAATATCCACCAAAGTTTTCTGAAAAATTCAATTTTACATAAGTTGCCATAATGCCATGTCTGATAAATAGCTGACTAACAATCAACAATCTAAAATATTCTTGGGTTTCTCCTGACATCATTAAATTTCTAAAGCGTACTACTTCCATAAAGATTGCCTTTTAAAAAGTACACGTTTTTTGTGAAAACAAATTACAAACATTTTTACTTCAGAGTAAGAAATATTCTTCAGAGTTATTGAGCTCTTCAAAGTCAAACACAGTGCCTAGACAAGCAGGTGTTTGTTTTAAAGATGTTATTGAACAACATCGATGTTAGAATGGGCTCTTAAAGATGTCTTCTTATGGCCCACCTGCACTGTGGCTTCTGTACATCACTTTACTACAACAAAGTCCTGTTGCTGATGATGCTGTTTACAGCTCTCTTTTGGTGTTATATAACCTCTGCAGAGGTAATAGAGAAGTGATATGCTTTTTACGTGGCAAGTGATTTCCTGGTTCACCTTTAGGGACACCAACTTTATCCTTCTCCCTAGCTCTTGCTCTGGGAGTTCAGTCCTGGGGCCTCCACATCCTGGTGGGCACTTTGCTTAGACTTCTAGTTTCTCATTTATGAGGTTATTTTTGAAGATAAATCAATAAAACTTGATATTTAATTGAATGCGGGCAAGATGAGGAAAGGGGAGATTTTAAGAATAGTGTCTATATTTCTGGTGTAAGAAACTGGATGGAATTTGACGCCATTTATTGGCAGAGTTATTGATAGATGATAATCGGAAATATGAGTATGTGGGGAAAAAGGAGGTGAGAGGAAGGCCCAGAATATACTGATTCACAGTTTTTGAAAACTTTGAGTTTATGGTAATTACAAGACACCTAACTGGAAAACTGAGAAAATGATTTGCAAGATAATAGCCCTGGCTATTTAAGTTCCTTTGCATCTGCCTTTGGTGAAATACAACACTATCTTAAGTAGCATAGAGCAAAGGGAAATATGAAATTATATTTTCATTTTGAATATACTTATAATCATTTTATATTTACCTCAAGTGTGGACTCATATGACCAGAGGAATTAGGGCATAATTTTTGGTTAACTAAAGAGACAGTAATCCCAATCCACTTTTCCCCTAAACAGCCTCCTGTTATAGAAGCTGAAAATGCCAGCTATTTGTCAGCTCAGCCTCCCTTTAGGCCAAATATAGACATTTGACTGTATTCTGATGAATAAGAATGAGGGGGCTTCTAAAACAAAATTTAACTTTTGGTTTTTAGTAAATGGGACAAACAAGATAATAGACAACTGGAGAGTTTTCCCCCCTATTTCTACCATTCATGACCTTGAGTTTGATCTTAGAAGATAGAACAATCACTGTAGGGACATGTGAGTAAAAATAGGAAAATGAAAAATCAACATGCCAAGGTGGGTAGAGCAAAAGTAATCATTATTGAGCCAGCACTGGTGGCCCAGTGGTTAAAGTGTGGTGTGTTCTACTTCAGTGGTCTTGTCCAGTTCCCAGGAAAGAAATCTGACCACTCATCTGTCAGCAGCCAGGCTGTGGTGGCAGCTCACATAGAAGAACCAGAAAGACCTGCAACTAGAATATACAACTGTGTACTGGGGCTTTGGGGAAGAAAACAAAAAAGGAAGATTGGCAGCAGATGTTAGCTCAGGGTGAATCTTTCCCAGTTAAAAAAAAGCAAAAAAGATTAAAAAGAGTTTGCTTAAAAAAAAAAAGTAATCATTATCATCATCACCAAGCTAAATTCCCTATTATTTCATTGAGTTCTAGACTCTGTAAATCCGACCTTCTTAAGAACTATAAATGCATTTAAACAAATGTTGATTTGGTTCCCTGATATTTACAACTGAAGGAATTTTTAATGTAAACAGAATTTAGCTGTCAATGGAAAATATCTTGGGAGGAAATTAATTTCATGTTACCATTGTTTATATTTTAATTCTATAGTAAGATTCTATTACTTTTAGATTTTACACAGCATTGCCAAAAATATTATTTATAGTAATAATATTTTATAATGCTTTGATTTGGTACTTAATTTGATGTAACATCATTCAAGTGACAGCTTTCAAATATGTGTTGATGGTAATTATTGTAAGATCTGTGACATATTTACATAATTACTTTTTTTTTTTTTAGAAAGATTGGCCCTGAGCTGACATCTGTGTGCATCTTCCTCTATTTTATACATGGGACACCTGCCACAGCATGGCTTGATAAGCAGTGCATGGACCCACACCCGGGAACTAAACTGGTAAACCCAGGGCTGCCGAAGCAGAGTGCACAAACTTAATCGCTGTGCCACCAGGCCAGCTCCCATTATTATTTCTTGTATAACCAAAGTAAGGTAAGTAAATAATTCCTGCTTCATAAAATAAAGTTCTAAGAATATATATGAATATGATGGTAGATTTTAAAAAAAATTAAATTTAAAAAGATCTTAAAATTTATAACTTTATATATGTGTTGATTTCCTATTTAAAAAATATATTTCCAGATTAAAATGGTTCAGTGAGTTTATGCCTTGATAAATGACTCTTCTTTATACCAGGGAAGGGATAAAAATCTATAAAGATACCACCATGAGTCTATAACTGTGCTCAAATGCAAGGAAGCTATACATATATAAATATATATACATATATATATATTTTACAACAAATTGAGCCAGGATAAAGCTATGTACCTGCCATTCTCCAGACATGGAACTTGCAGCAGGGGTGGACCTCTGTGGAGCTCTGTATGCAATCAACTAATGTCTCAATCCAGGGGTTGGCCTCAGCTCAACGGGCCGTGCAGGGCTAAGACATCCCTTTGTATTCTCCCCTGCCAACTGCTTTTCTTGGCAAAAAAATAAAGCTCTGAAAAACTCCTTCCAAATTATAGGACCTCTACAATCTCTAGAAAACAGAGGATTAGGGAGGGGGAGGGCCAGACCCAACCTTATAATCGAGAGCTGAGTCCCCCAGTCAATTGTTTCCGTGATTGGACCTGCAATATGGCAAGCTTCACCATCAGCATAAAGCACAACTTCCAACTGTCATCACAGAAAGGAGAGAGAGAGGGAGGGAAAGCCTCTCATGAAAAATAAGACTTTAAACTAAAGTCCCAAAATGTATTAAGAATTTATAAGCTAAGATGTATAGGCAACAAAATTTTAAAAACTACCTCTTGATAACAATGATTTAATTGAATAATCTTCTGAAAACTATAATATGTGTGTGTAGAATGTTTAAAGATATAAAAAATTATAAAACCTAACAAATATTAATATGGAAGGATTATGAAGAGATTTGGACAGAAATATTTAAAATTTAAAAATTAGTTATTACAAATAAAAATTATAAGTAAACTGCAAAAATTCTAACCTGAATACATTGAAAGTGAAATCAATAAATGTATATTTCTACAGACCAAATCACTCTAAATACAGTATAGAAAGAGAAAAAAAATTACTGAAGAAAAATGTGAAACTATAGATAAACACTGAGAAAATTAAATCTAAACACTTCAATCTTAAAATCTGGATTGAAATTTATTGATATTTTATGTTTATATAGTCTTATAAACACTATATTATTCACATAATTCTTTTGTAATATTGAATTTTTGTCATACCATGTGCATTCCAATAAGTGAAAAAAATGCTTCATTTTTTTAGCTATATTAAATTCATTTTCTTGGCTAAGTACTAAATCACCTAGCATTAAAGAATTTTTAAATTATGTTGTTTCTGCGATTATAACAGGGATAGTCCAAAAATAGTATTGAGCAATCTTTTAAATTTTTTACAGTAGATTCAAAAAACTTGGGTCAAAACCATAATTAAATTCAATAATTTTTTACTTAGAATAAATTTCTAAAATTGAGTCAAATTGTATAATTAATTTTGTAAATATCTTCATACTAGTCTCCAGAAAGTCTGCTGTTGTGAAGTTTACAACAAATAATACATCTAAACTATTCAGGATATTGGTTTATATATAATAATAAGTGAGTCATCATTTCCAATTAAAATTATCAGCGATAGTATTACATTGTCTTACTATTTAGGAACGCAGAAAATCACCTCTTACTATTCCCTGAATATTTGGAAGTTAGCACTTTAGGGCAGCAAAACAACAAATAAAAATGAAAGTGTACTCCCAAAATGAAATATTAGAGGGCTACCAGTTCCTGCTCAGAGGCCCTCATCTTTTCTCAGTTGAATCAACTTATTGCCTTCCCATTGCAGGCTAAAAACCTTTTTGCTCTATTCAAACATCAGGTGAATAACACTAAAAATTATGAGTTTAAGTCAAACAAAGACATGTAAGAAATCTAGAATTCAATTGCATTGTATTCTAAACTCCATTAAGAGTTTAGCAGTCCCAAGATATGTGTGGAAAAAAATGCATGAAGATACTTAGATCTACTGGTTTTAAATTTTTTTTTTAACGTAGTCAGAGTCAAAGAAACAAATTCTAAAAGTGGTTAAACTTGGTGGGAGTTTGCAGAAGTCAATGGATAGGCTGAGGAGTTAGTGAACGTGTAAAGCTTGAATCCAAGAGCCTAGTCCATGTGCAATGTTCATTTTAAAATTATGAAGTCATTAATGAAGTAACTTTAAATAGTGATCAGCATGTCTTATCCTGGTCACCAACAAGAATCAAGCTATTACCTAAGTTAAAATCTTTGGTTATGGTCTTCAGTTTCCACCTAGATGATATTCCTACTCCTTAAGGTCTTCCCTTTCACAACTAAAAATCCCTAGACATAACTGAACAAACAAGTATTGGAAGTCTCTGAAAGGTGGGAAGAAGAAGATGGACCACATAGGGACCTCAGGCCTTGAAGAATAACATGATGATAGTTCTCTGGATTTCTTTATTGCCTCCCATATATACAAGACAGCCCTCCACAGAGGCCTCCAACCCAGAACTGCCAATAAGCACAGACAAAAATGTTCCCAATAAAGGCCAGCTGCTTTAGTCAAAAGATCAGGCAGTGAGTGGCCTAATAGAACATACAATCTTTATGGCAATACCTAGTCTATGCCAGCCAAGTATGAGTGGAAACATTTCCCTCCTCATGTGGTTTCAAATGGGTCCATATAAGTTGCTAATCTTCCACCTCACTCCCAGCCCTCATCCCATAGATTCAAAGGGTGTACTCCAATTCTCTGTCTGGGAAATGTTGGCAGGATTCAGTAGGAAGCTGATCTTCCATCCCTCTTTGATCCAACCAGGCAGTGTTCTGATTCCCCAGCCTGGGTATTGTCAGTGGGGACCAGCAGTAACAAGATTCAACAAGGTGGTGTCGGTTAGGGTTAGTCAGCACTCCACTCTTCCCCTTCCCCTTGTATCAGCAGAGTGGGGAGCTGGATCTCCACAACCGCTTGGAAGGAAAAAGACTGAACCAGCCAGTGTGTGGCCAGGCACTGGCACTCTGATCTCCCTTTCTCCCCAGTATAATAGGTGCTCAGTGGAACAATGAGCTTCCACCCTCATCCAGAATCAAGATTGAACAAGCATTCAATTGGTGCTTGACTTCTCCCTTTCCCTGGTGTTAGTGATGCTCAGTACAGAGCTGAGCCTCCACCTCTACCTGGCATCCAGGGGATGGAATGAGATGATCCTTTGTGAGCTAGTTATCAATCAGCTTCTCTTTCCCTTCTATGCTAATGCCAGAGGGACCCAGTGAGTTTCCCCTCTCTGTCGTCAGTGGAACTTGGGAATGGCTGACCTTAATACCCCGACTAGGAGATGATGGGCATCAGTGCTTCACTTTCTACTGCAATCTACCAGCGAGACCCAGAGAGGAAAGTTGTACTTCTCATCCACTGTAGGGAAATGTTTAAAAGAATCAAAAAGTGTAGTGTTAATATCTTTGTAAAGAAATCCATCAATTTGAATACATATTTGTAAAGATTCAGAAAATATGGTCTATTATTTTAAGCCTGGTGATTCTACTTTAAAATTCAAATGAAAAAACCCCACAAGTACAGTTAAGTTACCATTCTATGAAGCTTATATACAGGATTGGAAAGTCAATTCCTGTATTTATAAACTTAAATTATTTAATATGATATAATTTTTAGTTTCTTGGAAGTTCTCTCAGTCCAATCACATTTAAGACCTTAAAAACTAAATCAACACTATTAAAATGACAAATGCAGTTTTAAAATGCTTAAAAGTATTTATTTACCTATGTTTGAAAATGGGACTAATTATTAATCAAAGATCCTTAAAAGTGATCTTTAAAATTTGCCAGTAGAGTAAGCAGTGAATTTAAAAGAATAAGGAGGATTTAAATGTTCATATTTCCATGTAAACTATTAACTTTTAAAACTGAATGAAAATATGAGTGGTTTTAAATTAAATCAAGATCAACCAATTCTGACACTGTGGGATACATCTTAAGTGTTTCTTCTCTACCTTCACTCTCCATGTTGGCAGACAGCAGACTTTCTGAGAGGCAGAATTTATTTCTAGATTGCACTTGAGTAGTTCCATAGGCCCAGAAACTCTTCTCCTTAATTCATGTAAGTCCAAGAAGAGAATCACAAGTACAGGTGCATATTCTTTAATGTTATCTTTCAAATTCTATCTAACGTTTGCCAGGTTCCTCATCTGGAGGATAAAATCTCATTATATGTCTCACTGGTGCATAATAATATTTTTGTTGATATGAAAACTTTGCAACTACAATCTATTGAGCCAGGCATGTAATATCCCTTTATACTTATTATCTCTTGTAACATTTAAAACAACCATGTATAATATATATTTTTGCATATAAAATAATAAAAAGCACCCCCTTTTATTGTTAAAGAAGCACAAAGATGTTTAGAATAAACAAATTGTCAAGTTCATATTTCTGGTATTGATGAAGCTAAGTTTCAAACCCAAGTGTTTTTCATTTCTAAAATCTCTGATCTTATTTACCACATAGCAACCATCTATCCTTTTAAGTCTTGTAATGTATAGATGTGTTCTGCAGTTATTGATAATTCCCAGTTATATGCCAAATGTTCAACTTTTTCTTTAATGTGCTATTTCAATGAAATAGTTTGAACTCTATTTAAAAATTTCTGAAATCAAGACTTAGCATCCTCCCTTAAACACCAGAAGAATGTCAACCTAAAAGATCTTCCCTAGATACAATTACTTTCATCCCAGAGTCAAATCTCTACTAGGACTGGCCTCTCTCCCTCATCTTCCCTTTCACCAGTCCAGGATCCATTCAGACTTTGCTCTTAAAGAGTTAAAATGGGGATGAAGTCATTATATCTATGTCAGGGCTATCTTCTCTGGGAATTTGGTCTAAGCAGATCATTTGTAGACAATGACTCATGTAGGGCATAAAGACTATGCCCCGGGGCTTTTAACTCAGAATTAGACATTGTCTATAAAGTAGACCATTAAAGGCAAACAATTCAAAGAGCCAGAATTCTGTCTGTTTTTTTTATGAAAAGAAATATAGATACATTTAGGCATTTTGGATGATCTTGAAGTTCTTTTGTATTGACCTGAAAATTTTTAAAGAAACTAATTAAAAAATCAAGATCTAAAGATAAAGGAATGATGTAAGCTCTGGTTTGCAGATTTCTTTAAAGTAAAAATAACGCAAAATGTAAGCAAATCCTGTAATTTTGCTAAAATTTTCAAAAATGAAGAAATCTAAAAATTAGATCAGAATTATTACCGTTCATTTTTTTGTAATTCCAATTCTTATGGAACTCTATCTTCAAATATTACTTGAAAACAAATGAAATAATCAAATAAAACAAAACAAAGGAACCCAACTTTGTGGTTACAAACAAATAAGATTCTATAAAGAAAATGTATTTTTTCCTTCATTCATAACAATGATATTCATATTCAACTTATATTGTGTCAAAAATAATGTTCTTTCTCCTAATTCAAAATTTGTTATAAATTTTACTTCACATACCAGAAATCAATTATAAAATAAAATAATTTATATCATAAATATATTAATGATTAAAAATAAAAATCAATTTAATATGTTCTTCATAAAGCAAGTATATATAGCCTACAAGAGGCAAGGTCATTCTTCTGCTATTTTTGTCCCAATATATGTTTTTTAGACTTTGAAACCCTTTTCTTTCCAGGATGCAAGAAAAAAGATCAAATAATCAATATATTTCTCATAGTAATCTTTCCTTGTTTTTTGAATTGCCTGCTTCATTATGAAGTTACTTTTTCAGTTATAGAAGGCAGAAAGAGCGAGAGTGAGAAAGAGAATGAGAGAGTTAAGAAATGGAAAATGTGCCCCATCCACCCTTCCTAACTGGAATTAGGCATACGTATATGAGAATAATTAACTAGCCTTATAATGTTGATCATGCTCAGATAATTCTGGAATAGTTGCATAATAGCAGACAGTTTTACAAAGAACATCACAGGAAGTAAATTCCCGTTAGCTTTGAAGCACCAAAGACCTGCTAGTTCCAAGCTGCTCTTTGAATAATGAGAGGGTGAACAATAATGCTGCTACTAAAATTCAGGTGACTTTCACTTAAGCAAGAAAGATGAACCCCGCCACATTCCCTTCCTGTAGAACCTCCAAGAGAAATAAGAGGGATGCTGTGTCTAAAAAAACGATCAAGTTGCTATGAAATAGAAATAATATAAATATGAGAACTCTTTTAGAAAATAAGCCTGATAAAGAAATTCAAAAATTCAGTATGAGGACTAGAAGGTGAAGTAGAGAAAATCACACAGAGGGAAGAAGAGATGGTAAATAGTATAAAATTTTAAAAAAGAGCAATATAAGAAAATTAAATGATTAATCTAGTGGGCCCAATATTCGTGGAAAGATTGTGGTAATATGAAAAGAGAAGATATGGAATTAGTGATTTTTTAATTTAAATTGCTTAGAGTAAAAATGATTTGGGTTTCAAGACCTAAGAATGCCCAAATATTCCACTGCAATAAAAAATTACATATGTACACACACACGTATGTGTTTGTGAGTGTGTGTACATATGTATGTATACAAAGGTAGATCACTATGAATTTCAGTGTATCATAGATAGTGGTAAATACTACAATCTTTCAGAGGTGGAAAAAAATCATATAAAGTGGAATTTGAATGAGAATGCTGTGATACCAGACTTCTCAGCAGTAGCAGTTGATCTTAAGAATGGATCAAGCTTTCACTTTTCTGATTATATATGTATATGTGTATATATATATATACTTTGTGTGTGTGTGAGGAAGATTGTCACTGAACTAACATCTGTGCCAATCTTCCTCTATTTTATGTGGGATGCCACCACAGCATGGCTTGACAAGTAGTGCTAGGTCCACACCCAGGATCCAAACCTGGAAATCCCAGGCAGCTGATGCAGAGCATGCAAACTTAACCACTATGCCGCTGGACCAGCCCCCTGATAACATATTTTTTATTTTCAACTTACACAGTTTGATTCCCAAGCTGTAAATACATAACCATGTTCTTTTTTTTTTTTCTTTTTCTTTTTGTGCTAATGGAAGATGTGCATTGGCAAAATAACATAAGAACTAAAAGAAATGGTATGCATTAAACAAGTGGTGGGGAAGAGACATTACAGCATTAGAATTGTGCGCTATGTCTAGACAGCAATCAATACAGAGCTAAGAAGACCAGAAAAGGGCTGGATGCATGGGAGACTGCCAGAAAAAATAAAACAGAATTAAGAGATTTTCTTATGTGTCTTGAGATTGGAAAAGTTTTCGTTAGATATTTGACAGATCTATTGAGCATTAAAAAAGTAATAATAAAATGTAAAAATTAAAGAAGTGATCATTAGTTAATGAAGTAAAATAAAAAGTAAGAATCTAATGTACAAATGATACAAACTTGACTTATTATTTTACGTTCAGAATGAAATTTAATGTCCACTAATTTAACGAAATAATGTGTTGTATCACTATTAGGAAGATGGCTGGAGAGAGAGGGGAAGTGAGAGTATAGTAGTAAAAATCCTCAAATTCCATAGAATAAAATCAATAGATACTGCTATACGAGTATACGAAACCACATTGTACAGACAAATAACAGAAGAAACATCTAGTTTAAAATTGTTAAAAGCCAGTATTTCTTGGGAGTGGTAAAGAGAACCAGACAGGAGACTATAGTTTTCATTATTATTAATAATATTATAATATTGTAGAACTATTTCATATATTTTGATCAATGTAAATGCATTAATTTCACAAAGATAGTAAAATTTACTTAAAGGAATAAAACAAGGATCCTAATATAAGATAGGGCATTTCTGAAGAAACTTGCTTGGCAGGAGAATAGTTTTGGACTGTTTTTGTAATAAATGATGATAGGTGACTATTCTCCATTCCTTTAAGCTGATTCCATTATTTTTAATTAATCTTGCTGTTGGCATTATAAATTCTGAAGTAAAACAAAAAGAAAAAGAAAAATAGCTCCTTGCATTGTAGGAGGTGAGGATATTACTATGACTACAAGCTCCTCCTTTTTCTTTTTCCAGTGGCTATGTCCTATAAATAAAGAATAACCTGAGGGGGAAAAGAAAAGAAGGAAAAGCAAAAAAGAAAGAGGAGAAAAAAAGAATAACATGGACTTTCAAACTGGAAAGAATATTGTGTCTCAAATAACAACCAAACCAGCATACCAGTAAGTTTGTGCCTGGTCCAACATAAGAGATTGTTTATACATATCTAGCTTTCCTGTGGTTATTGGTCCAGAGGAGACCAGTTCAACTCAATTGGTGAATTCTATCTTATATTTATTAATCATCATTTCCTCTCCGCTAGACGAAAGTACATGAGTATAGTAAGATTGTGGAAATCTTCATTATAAGTATTTTTTTTAATAATGTGCCATTCTCTTACCTCTTCTTTTCATTCCCCAAATTTATTTTTTCTAGTAATCGCATTTATAACACAACATTCTTACCGCCCCATTTTTAGATCACAATGTGGTTTAAAATTTTAAATGAAAAAGGTAGAATTATTTCCATCAACTGATATATGGTGAATATCATCCATGGATAAAGTCCTATGCTGGATGTTTCAGGGACAAAGGTATTAATAAGACTTTATTCAGATTGTTTCCAGTCTGCTGTGTATATGTGAAAGGCAAAAAAGCATGAATTGCATCCATGGAATTTCAATACTATTAATAATGTTCTTTGTCTTATATTTAAACAATTTGTTGAGAAATCTTGAAATTTTAAAACGCCTATCTGTCTCTTTATGATTTTCTTTGTTCCAAACAATTTATATAATTTCAAAGAGTAAAGAAAAAGAAGAGTGTAAATAAAACCATGTTGCAAGTAGGACAAGGTTGTGTGTCCTCATAATTTTAGAGAGAAGCAAGCATAAAAGTGCACAAGTAGTCAAGTATAACTGACTGCACTAAAACTTTAAGTGTGCAAGAATAGAGAAGTAGTGTGTTGTAGATTAGGCCATTGAATTTGCAAGCTGACAGAAAAAAATAGTTTGGAAAGCAAAAAGTGAGGCATTTAAATGTGATAAGAAACGAAATGTGACTACAATTTCATTTTGTTTTCATGTCAAGACTAATACCCTTTGGTATTATAACTATAAAATTATTTTGATCTTTCCAAAGAACAAAAAAGACAATAGACCAAATAGATGCTAGACTCCTTCTCACCTGCCTAGGATACCTTCAGATATTAAATCTCATAATACAGCATGAAACTGAGTGACAAAGACACCCAATTGATCAAATTAATTACAGTTTTTATTTTTTTACTGAACTCTTCCACATGCAGCCCACCTACTTGGCTGGGATTAGCGGTTTCTTCTCCAGGTCCCACAAAAATTACAAATAGACTATGACCCAGTCCACACTAGATTACAGTAAAAACTCTCTTTCCTGGTTCATCCATCAATAATCTTCTACCCCAAATATCTCTCAGATAATACTCTGTGTTCTCTATACCACATTCTGCCTCTATGATCCATCTTGATATCAACTCTGGCATCCTCTTTTTCCCAGAAGTCCCTGCACAATAACATATATTATCTGGATTACCACAGTGCCTCCTAAGTTTTCTCCTTGAATCCATATTTACCTCATTCCAATCTATTCTCCACGTTATCATCACCAGATTGTCACTAATACATACCTGATAATGTCATTATCATTATCATTATAATGATACTATCTACCGTATAATTAGATGCTATGTGTTATGCTCTGTTTTATGTTTTTTAATGTATATTTACTCATTTTTCTTCATAATAAGCTTTGTGTTAAGTACTATTATGAGATCAATTTTAAAGATGAAAGTGAGAAATATGTACATATGCAAATAATTACATAATATATATATTCAACCAAAATATAGAATATATCTGTGTTAACATTAAAGCAAATAAATAATAATTAAAATCTTCCAACAAGGATATTCAAAACGGTGTTTTCTCTTTCAGTAATATGAGGTGAGGTGTGGAACAGTTGAAAGCATCAAGAAGCCGTTACTTCAATAGTTTTGAGACAAATTTTTAAAAAATTATTGTACATGCCTTCGGGGTAACTTCTCACATCTTTAACTTCTTTATCCTTTGAAATTTTGCCCTTTGAAGCTATCACTTGGTGCCAAGTCTTATAAATAAGGTAAGTGATTTATCATTGTAGGTATTATGAGGACTAGGTCAAGCAATATAATCATGTTAATTACAATGGACTCTCTCTCTCTCTTCCTCCCCTTCCATCTCCTTCTCCTCCTGACTCTGTGTTTTAAAACATAAATGGCTTTTGACCATAATTAAGCTGATGTTAATCAAAGCAAATGATCTTTGGGCACCTAAGGACTTTTCACTTTTTAATCTAGTATAGCGGAATGAACTTGAGAGCCACTCAGACTACATTCAAGTCCAGATTCTGACAATTACCAGCTGTGTAGCTATGACCAAATTACTTAATATTTTTGATTTCCACTTTGCTCATTTGCTAAACTGGGAGATTACACCTAGAGACTTCGCAAGGACTAAATAAGAATCTTGAATATAAAACATAGTTTACAATGCCTGGCCATCTTAAGCACTCAAAAATGATTTAGTTCCACTGAAGTCAGAAATAGAAACCACATGATTTCTGGGTAGAATTTATAGTGACACAGGAATTGTCACTGGGAATCAAATCTTCTCTCAAGAAAAAAGCAAAATCTTACATAGAGTTTTTTTTTTTTCATTTTTAAAAAGAGTTTTTTGATGTATCAAGTAAAACCAGGAAGAGAGGAAATATAGTAGATATCAGAGTAACTAGGACACACTGTGGGCCCATTAAATTCAAAGGGATAAAGACATGTTTTTTGAAAAAATAATTCTGAGTTATTCAGGTGCTTTGAATCAAATATGTACTGTCTCCCACGATTTCCTTGAAGACCACAAATCCAAAGCAAGGAATACACGGTTGTCTCCTAAAAATTGATACGGCATTCCATGTCTGCCTCCCCGCTGTCTCATTGCTTTCTCATCTCTATGGCTTCTTGAATGCATATCTATGATTCTCCTAATTTTAGTCTCCCCAAAAGTGGCATTATTCCCTACTCCAGCATTAGCCCTGTCTTCCCATTTACTCAAGTTTGGATATTTGCTAATGTCTTCTGTTACTGAATTATTTTATTTTGTAATTCTGAATGAGATGTCAGTAACTGATAGCACATTTCCAGTTTATGAGGCTTAGAAATTGCAGTCACCACACCTGAATTATTGTTTTTATTGCAGGGGAGTTTTAGTATGTCTTAGATTTACCCTATATAGAAAACATGACTTCTCTGCATGGCGCAAGAAATGACCAACAAATGAAATGTATGAAATGGGAGAAAATATTTGCAATCCACCTGTCTGAAAAGGACTTAATATTCAATATATGTAAGGAACTCATACAACACAACAGCAAAAATCCAGATAATCCAATTAAAAATGGGCAAAAAATCCGAATAGACATTTTTTGAAAAAAATAATCAAATGGCCTACAGGTACGTGAAAAAGTGCTCAACATCACTAGTCAGAAGATAAATTTAACTCAAAACCATAATGAGATATTACCTCAAGAAATTAAAAATAGAACTACCATATGATTCAACAATTCCACTTCTGGTTATTTATCTGAAGGAAATGAAATCACTATTTCACAGAGATATCTGCACCTCCATGTTCTTTGCAGCCTTATTTACAATGGCCAAGGCATAGAAACAACCTAAGTGTCCACTGGTTGATGAATGAATAAAGAATGTATATATACACATACATATACAATGGAATAATATTCAGCCATAAAAAAAGAGAGGAATTCTGCCATTTGTGACAATATGGATTATTGTTGAGGGAATTATGCTAAGTGAAATGTCAGACAAAGACAGAGAAAACCTGTATGACTTTACTTATATGTGGAATCTAATAAAAAAGAACTCAGAAACAAAACAGAGTAGTGGTTGCCTGAGTGGGGATGGAGGGTGGGGAAAATGGTTGAAGGTCATCAAAAAGTATAAATTTCCAGTTACAAGACAAATAGGTCCTTGGGATATAAGGTATAGCATTGTGTCTATAGTTAACAATATTGTATTGTGTATTTGAAAGTTGCTGAGAAAGGACATCTTAAACTTTCACATCAAAAGGGAAAAAATTGTAACTATGTGAGGCGATGGATGTTAACTAAACTTAATGTGGTAATAATTTCACAATATATACATATATCAAATCATTATATTGTATATCTTAAACATACAATATTATATATCAATTATATCTCAATAAAACTGGAAAAAAACAAAGATACATTAAAAAACTTGACCTCATCAAAAGGTTAGGTCAATTCTTCCAGGATGTTCGATTATTTTTTCTGAGTTGCAATCATTGAGTGGGTTTAATTTTTATACCTCTCTTGATGCTCACTTAAGATGCATTACTAGATCAAAGACAAATATAGAGAGCTAAAGAGACAATATTACTTTTAAGATGTTGCCGGGTCTCATTGATTTTTTTTTAAATCAAGTATAAATGATGCAAACAGGAAGAACAACTTCTTTGGTGACTCAGACCATTACCTCATTGATGAGAATGTCACCACAGTCAAGACAACAGTTATGCTCTTTCAGTTGCAGAATGATATTTTCTCACATAATGCCTTTTAAATTGTCAGGACTCCAAGTTGTATTTTGGAAATATTCATGTTAATAAAAAAAACAGAGAGTTCAGATCAGAACAATGCGGAGATAAAGCATTTGATTTGTTTCTAATGAAATTTTACTCATCACCTGTCAAGGCAAGTCATTTCAAATTGGAACTTTTGGTAAAAATCTGAGTTAGTTATAAGATTTTCACTTTAATTAATCACCATTTTCTAACTTTACAATTTTTCAATCTGTAATCATTAGTGCATCCGTAGTGGGAAATTTATTCACTCGCTGACAACCAAAGCTGATTGACCTGTATCTCTAATTATTACAGAAATCTTTCCATAAACAATCGTTCAAAATATTTGTATAAAAAGGGTTAATAAATAATATATCTCCAAGTGATGAAGTCTTTTCACCATACATGAGATCAGTTTAGGGAAAACAGAAACTTTTCATTAAACTTTTGGTAGCAGAAAAGACCAGTCACTTATCTAACCTCCGGACTTCCTTCCCTCTTTTCTAACAGAAGCTCCATATTATTGAGGGTGACATTGAACCCAGCTAATGACTATGTTTTCTAATATCCCTCACAGTTGGCACAGGTCATGTGACTAGGTTACTAAGTTCAAGCCTGAGTTTATGAGATAGACTTTCATGAAGGATATAATAATGGAGACTAACACCGCCATTTGTCTCTTCCCATGTTTGTCATGCTTTATTTCTAATAAGCCAACACGATGGCAGGAACTCCAGAAACCTTGTTATATTCTGAAATGAATTGTGTGAATAAACAGTATGTGGTATTATATGGAGCATCAAATTAAAAAAGAACCTATATCATAATGTCCTTGGCATTATAAGAGCTCTGGACTCCCAACATCCAGATTTTTTTTTAACTTAAGAGAAAATAAACATTTATGTAGTTTATGCCACTAAAATTGGAGTTTTTAGATTTAAAAAACCATATCAAATTCTAATGGAAGTATTACTTATGGTAGGTAAAATTCTACGATGTTCTCCCAAGGGTCTAGTCCTCTGGTTGTTTAAATACTAATTTGGTATTGCTCAAAGTCAATTTTCAGATTTATTTAAGGTTACAGATCTTAAAATAGGAAAATTATCTTGGATGATCTGAGTGGGCCCAATATAATCACTTGAATCTTAAAAGCAAAGAAATTTCTCCAGTTCTTCTGAGAGAAATGTAATAAAATAGAACGGCAAAAGACATGAGGCAGAAGGGAAGGTTAGAGAGGTTTGAAGAATGAAGACTTAACCCACCGTTTCTGGTTGTGAAGATGGAGGAAGGAAGCCATGAGTCAGGGAATACAAATGGCTTAAAGAAACTATGGGAAACAGTATGGAGATTTCTCAAAAAATTAGAAATAGAAATACCATATGATCCAGCTACTCCACTTCTGGGTATTTATCCAAAGAGCATGAAATTCAAAACTATATATGCACCTCAATGTTCGTCGCAGCATTATTTACAATAGCCAAGACTTGGAAGCAACCTAAGTGCCCATCAAAAGATGAATGGATGAAGAAGATGTGGTATGTATATAACTCAGATGGAGAAAGACAATTACTTTATGACTTACCTCATATGTGGAAGATAAACAAACAAACACATAGATACGGAGAACAGAGCGGTAGTTGTCAGAGGGGAAGAGGGCAAGGAAAGGGCAAAAGGGGTAAAAGGTCAGGTGTGTACGGTGATGGATGGCAATTAGACTTTTGGTGGTAAACACAAGTCAGTCTATATAGAAGTGGAAATATAACGATGTAAGCTTGAAATATACATAATGTTGTAAACCAATGTGACCTTAATAAAAAAATAAAGAAGGAAAGAAATTGGGAACTGTGCCTGGGTGAGAGTCATCCAGGAAACAGGAACTTCAGGCCTACAATCTTGTAGAACTGACTGCTCTCAACATCCCGAAGGAGACTGAAAGTAAATTCTCCCCCAAGAGCCTCTATTAATAAATACAGCAGGCCCACAGACCGTGATTTTGGCTTTGCGAGATGCTAAGCAGAGCCCGTTGGACATTTTATGAAACCCAGCCAAGCCAGTCTAGACCTTTAACTAACAGCACTGTTAAATAATGAATTTGGTTAGTATTATGTTGCTAAATTTGTGGGAATTTGCTGTGACAACAACGCATTGGAAAATATTTTTTTAAATGCTCAAACTGAGAAATCAAAGAAATCCTTTCATATAAACACATAAACTGATTCTCCCCAAAATGGAGATATTTACAGTGTAAAATGTATTCTTAATAAGATTCCAGAAAGCACTAAATATGAGAAAAGGGAGAAAAATGTTAGAAAAAACATGCTATGAAACTTCTGGTTTCCAGTAATAGTGAGCAAGGTAATTCAGAAAAACCTCTCTAATAAAAATGTAAAAATGTTTAATAAAGCATTTATTCTTTTTTTAATTATTTTATTAGGATCACAGAGGATCCATATAGGATGTACACTATTATTTATCAGTTTCTATATAGACTGCATTGCGCTCACCACCAATAGTCTAATTTTTATCTGTCACCATACATATATGCCCCTTTACCTGTTTTGCCCACCCCCCAGCACCTTTAACCTCTGGTAACCACTGATCTGTTCTCTTTATCCACGTATTTGTTATCTTCCACGTGAGTGAAATCATGAAGTATTTGTTTTTCTACGTCTGGCTTATTTTGCTTAACATCATACTCCTAAGGTCCATCCTTGATTTTGCAAATGGGACAATTTTGTCTTATTTTATGGCTGAGTAGTATTCCGTTGTATATATATACCATTTATCAGTTAATGGGCACTTGGGTTGCTTCAACATCTTGGCTATTGTGAATAATGCTGCAATGAACATAGAGGTGCATAAATCTCTTTGGATTGTTGATTTTAGGTTCTTAGGATAAATACCCAGTAGTGGGATAGCTGGATCATGTAGTATTTTTATTTTTAATTTTTTGAGAAATTTCCATACTGTTTTCCATATTAGCTGCACCAGTTTGCATTCCCACCAGCAGTATATGAGCGTTCCTTCTCTCCACATACTCTCCAATATTTGTTATTTTTGTCTTGCTCATTATAGCCATTCTGACAGGTGTAAGGTGGTATCTTGTAGTTTCGATTTGCATTTCCCTAATAATTAGTGATATTGAGCATCTTTTCATATGCCTGTAAGCCATCTGTTTATCTTCTTTGGAAAAATGTCTGTTCATATCCTCTGCCCATTTTTGGATCCGGTTGTTTGTTTTATTGTTATTGAGTTTTATGAGTTCTTTATATATTTTGGAAATTAATCCCTTGTCAGATATATGATTTTCAAATACTTTCTCCCAGTTCATGGGTTGTCCTTTTGTTTTGTTCATATTTCCTTTGCTGTGCAGAAGCTTTTTAGTCTGATGTCCTCCCATTTGTTAATTTTTTCTTTTGTTTCCCATGCCTGAGTAGACATGGTATTCAAAAAGATACTGCTATGATCAGTGTCAAAGAGTGTACTACCTATATTTTCTTCTAGGAGTTTTATGGTTTCAGGTCTTCCATTCAAGTCTTTAATCCATTTTGAGTTAATTTTTATGTATGATATAAGATAATGATTTACTTTCATTCTTTTGCATATGGCTGTCCAGTTTTCCAACACCATTTATTGAAGAGATCTTCCTTTCTCCATTGTATGTTCTTGGTTCTTTTGTCAAATATTAGCTGTCCATAGATATGTGGGTTTATTTCTGGGCTTTCAATTCTGTTCCATTGATCTGTGTATCTGTATTTGTGCCAGTACCATGCTGTTTTGATTACTATGGCTTTGTAGTATATTTTGAAGTCAGAGATTGTGATGCCTCCAGTTTTGTTCTTTTTTCTCAGGAATCCTTTGGCTATTGGGGTCTTTTGTTGTTCCATATAACTTTTAGGATTCTTTGTCTATTTCTGTGAAGAATGACATTGGGATCCTGATTGGGATTGCAAGGAATCTGTAGATTGCTTTAGGTAATATGCACATTTTAACTATGTTTATTCTTCCAATACATGAGTATGGACTATTTTTCCATTTCTTGATATTTTCCTCAATTTATTTCAAAACGACATAATTTTCAGTATATTTTTTTCACCTCTTTGGTTAAATTCACTCGTAGATATTTTATTCTTTTTGTTGCAATTGTAAATAGGATTGTATTCTTGTGTTCTCTTCCTACTAGTTCATTATTAGTGTGTGGAAATGCAACTGATTTTTGTAAGGTGATTTTGTACTCTGCAGCTTTGCTATAGTTGTTGGTTATTTATAAGTTTTCTGATGGATTCTTTATGGTCTTCTATATCTAGAATCATGTCATCTGCAAACAGAGAGAGTTTCGTGTCTTCGCTTCCAAGCTGTATTCCTTTTACTTCTTTTTCTTGCCTAATTGCTCTGGCCAAAACCTCCAGTACCGTGTTGAAAAGGAGTGGCAAGAATGGACACACTTGTCTTGTTCCTGTTCTCAGAGGGATGGCTTTTAGTTTTTCACTGTTGAGTATGATGTTGGCTGTGGGTTTCTCATGTATTGCCTTTATTATGTTGAGGTACTTTCCTTCTTTACCCATTTTATTGAGAGTTTTTATCATAAATGGATGTTGGATCTTGTCAAATGCTTTCTCTGCATCCATTAAGATGATCATGTGATTTTTATTCCTCATTTTGTTAATGTAGTGTATCACATTGATTGCTTTGCAGATGTTGAACCATCTATGTATCCGTGGTATAAATCCCACGTGATCATGGTTTATGATCCTTTTAATGTATTTCTGTATTTGATTTGCCAATATTTTGTTGAGGATTTTTGCATCTATGTTCATCATTGATACTGGCTTCTGATTTTCCTTCTTTGTGCTGTCCTTGCCTGATTCTGTATCAGGGTAATGTTGCCTCCTAGAATGAATTAAGAAGCTTTCCATCATCTAAAATTTTTTGGAATAGTTTGATTAGGTTAAGTATTAATCTTCTTTGAATGTTTGGTAGAATTCTCCAGAGAAAACATCAGGTCCTAGATTTTTGTTTTGGGGGAGGTTTTAGAATACTGTTTCAATGTCTTTAACTTGTCATTGGTCTATACATACTCTCTATTTCTTCTTGATTCAGTTTTGGGAGGTTGTATGAGTCTAAGAATTCATCCATTTCTTTTAGATTGTTCAATTTGTTGGCATATAGTTTTTCATAATAGTCTTTTATAATCCTTTGTATCTCTGTGATATCTGTTGTAATTTTTCCTCTTTCATTTCTAATTTTATTTATTTGAGCCTTCTCTCCATTTTTCTTGTGATTCTAGCTAAGAGTTTGTCAATTTTGTTTATCTTCTCAAAGAACCAGCTCTTAGTTTCATTGATCATTTCTACTGGTTTTTTTAGTCTCTATTTCATTTATTTCTCTTCTAATTTTTAGTATGTCCCTCTTTTGCTGACTTTCGGCACTGTTTATTTTTCTTTTTCTAGCTCTTAGGTGTAATTTAAGATTAGTTATTTGAGATTTCTCTTGTATGTTGTTGGACCTGTATTGCTATGAGTTCCCTCTTAGAACTGTTTTTGCTGCATCCCATAAGAGTTGGTATGTTGTATTTTCATGTTCATATGACTCCAGGTATTTTTTGGTTTCTCTATGATTTCTTCATTGATCCAATTTTTGTTCAGTGGCACATGGTTTAGTCTCTACATATTTGTGACTTTCCCAGATTTTTTATTTTAGTTGAATTCTAGTTTTATAGCTTTGTGGTCAGAAAATATGTTGATATGATTTAAATCTTATTACATTTATTGAGGCTTGCCTTGTTTTCCAAAGTATGATCTATCTTTTAGAATGTTCCATGAGTGCTTGAGGAGAATGTGTATTCTCCTGTTTCTGAATGGAGTGCTCTCTATATATTAAGTCCATCTGATCAAGTGTTTCATTTAAATCCACTGTTTCTCTGTTCTCTTTCTGTCTAGATGATCTAATCATTGATGTAAGTGGGGTATTAGGGTCCCTTGTTATTATTGTGTTGCTGTTAATTTCTCCCTTCAGGTCTGTTGATAGTTGCTTTATATACTTTGGTACTCCTGTGTTAGGTGCATATATATTCATAAGGGTTATGTCCTCTTGGTGGAAAGTCTCTTTTAGCATTATGTACTGCCCTTCTTTGTCCCTCATTGTCTTTTTTTATCTTGAAATCTGCATTATCCAATGTAAGTATGGCAACACTTGCTTTCTTTTATTTGCCATTTGCTTGGGATATCATCTTCCATCCCCTCACTTTGAGCCTATGTTTTTCTTTAGAGCTGAGCTGTGTTTCTGGAGGCAGCACATTGTTTGGTCTTGTTTTTTAATCCATCCAGCTATTCTGTGCCTTTTATTGGAGAATCCAATCCATTTACATTTAGAGTGATTATTGATATGTGAGGGCTTACTACTGCCATTTTAACTCTTGTTTTCCATTTGTTCTATAATTCCACTGTTCTTCTCCCTTTGTATATCTGACTGATATTTCCTTCTGCTGGTTTTCTGTAGATGTTTGCTCAGTTTATTATTTCTTAATGAATTGTGGTTCTGCTCTGATTTTTTGGTTACTGGTTACTGTGATGTTTGTGTAAAATATCTCATAGGTAAGATAGTTCATTTTCTGATAGCCTCTTATCTCCATTAACCTAAGCAGGTTCCATCCCTTTCCTCTTCCCCTTCTGAGTTATTGTTGTCACAAATTATTCTGTTTTGTGTTGTGAGTTTGTGACTAAGTTGAAGTGTTTATAGTTACTTTTGATGCTTTCCATCACTTTATCTTTCAAGTTATAATTAAGCATTTGCTACCTTGTTCTGAAACAGAGCTGCAGTTTCTGATTTTTTCCATCTATTTATCTCCTTGTTGAATGCTTTGTAGACCTTTGCCTTTATGTTTCAGGTATGAGGGCATCTTTGAGCTGTAGGGGTGGTCTAGTGATGATGAACTCCTTCAGCTTTTGTTTATCTGAGAAAGATTTTATTTCTTAATTGTATCTGCAGGATAATTTCCCTGGATAGAATATTCCTGGCTGAAAATTTTTTTCTTTGAGTATTTTGAATATATCATCCCATTCTCTCCTACCCTGTAAAGTTTCTGATGAGAAATCTACCGAAATCTTGATAGGAGTTTCTTTGTAGGTTATTTTCTTCTGCCTTGCTGCCCTTAATATTTTTCCTTTGTCCTTAACTTTTGCCAGTTTTACTAATATATGCCTTAGAAAAGGTCTTTTTGTATTGATGTAACTAAGAATTCTATTGGCTTCATGTATTTGTAAGTCCAGTCTCCCCTGACTTTGGGAATTTCTCAGCTATTATTTCTCTGAACAAACTCTCTTTCCTTTCTCCATCCCTTCTCCCTCTAGAATACCTATAATCCTTGTTTTGCTTTTCCTAATTGAGTTGGATATTTGTTGATGAATTCCTTCCTTTAAAAAAACAAATCTTCTCTCTACCTCTCAACCTGAAGCACTTCTATATTTCTATCTTCTTAATCACTAATTCTTTCCTCCATAACATCAGCTCCATTTTTTATGAATTCTAGATAATTTTTTATCTCATTGATGTGATCTTCATATCCAGAATTTCTACTTTTGTTTTTAAAATAGTTTTAATCTCTGGTGAAGTATTTTTTCTTCTCATTAAATTTATTCCTGAGCTCATTGAACTGTCTTTCTGTGTTTTTTAAATAATTAACCGAGTTTCTTTATGACAGCTATTTTGAATTCTCTATCATTTAGATTGTAAGTTTCTGTGATATCAGGGTTGGTGTCTGGAAATTTGTCATTTTCCCTCTTCTGTGAATTGTTGCTTTAGCTTCTCCTGGCATTTGATGAGCTAATCTTTTGCCAGCACATTTGTGATAGTATCAAGTCAGATTCCACCTGCTGCTGCTGGAGGGAAGCAGGAGCTGTGTTTATGTTTCCATCACATCTGCTGGAAGTTGTGGGGTTAAGGTGGACACTCCCACTGGCTGGAAAAGCATTTGTGTGTAGGCTCAGTGCTGCCACTGCCTCGTCTAACAGTTGCACTGAGGTTTGCTCCTATTTGTGGGGCTGCAGCAGTATTATGGGCACTTGTGCTGGCCAGGAAAGGGTTCATGTGCATCCATAGATCTGATGCCACATCTTCTTATGGTGACACCTACTGTGCTTGGTGGCCAGAGTTTCTTTGAGTGGTCAGAGCCTAGGCCACTTGGACAGCAGTGTCACTGTGGGTTCCAGCCAGCCAGGAAATACTTGTTTGTTGGCTCAGGGCTGCCATCACCTTTTCTTACAGTCTCCCTGAGGCACATTCCCATTTGTGGGGCTGAAGTGGCACTATGGGTGCTTCCATAAGCCAGGAAAGCTTTTGTTCCTGTGCACAGGGCTGCTGGGGAAAGGAAGGAGAGTGTTCCTTTATCTTCACCATTTCTCAGGGAGCCAGTCTATCCACCTTCAGATGTATAGCTGCTTGGGTCTCTCAGGAATCCTGTTATGCTGTGTGGGTATCCTCCATTGGTCAATGAATGGCCATTTAGTTGTAGTTCAAAGGGGAAGAGATAAAGGGTACAGCTCACTGTATCATGTTGCCGACATCCAAATATTTATTCTCAATAATGTCTTTTGAACATATTAAGACAGTGAAATGGCATTATTGAAATAACTAGCCAGCAATGAAGGTAAAATAGGAACCCAGAGTTAAATGAAGTATTTACTACATTTGCTTTGAGGTCATTTTCCACTACTGGCAATTTTATATTCATTTTTGTGGCCTCATCATTGCAAGGAGATTAGAAAACACGGTATAGAGCCCTTGAAGGTATAGGAATCTAATAAAGGGCTCTTTCAAAACTGAGATGAGAACATAAAGTTCTACAAACCCAAGGATGGATAGACCAGATGCAAAACAGCTGTTTTGAGGAATTGTTACCTGATATTCACATCAGCAGGATGGCCCATGTTACCTCAAAATTTGAATTTAGATTCAAGTAATACTAATTGTTTTAGAGGAGCAAATGCAAATATTCTCTGAATGTAAGTATATACATGCTAGTTCTCAAATTATTTGTAAAAATAGTATTTCAAGTACTATAACTAGTACATTGCCAAAAATAACCAGAGATACAAGGATGATATAAGTTAAAATGAAAGGCAGCCATCACAAAAACATATGGACAGACTTGTAAAATTTGTGATATTATTCAACATAGACTATAAAACAATTAGACTTACTATGCTTAGTAAAATAAAGACCAAATGTGAAATGTATATTTTTAAGGAATGGGAAACTATCAATAGTGACACAAAATATTTGGATCATTTCTAGAAATAAAACACACAATAACACAAATTACAAGCTGAGGTTATATTTTTTTAAAAAAATTAAGTAATCTTGTTTCCTTTATTTCTGCAAATTTTTTTGAGGAGATTGGCCCTGAGCTAACATCTGTTACTAATCTTCCTCTTTTTTTTCTTCCCCAAAGGCCAAATACATAGTTGTATACCCTACTTGTAGGTCATTCTAGTTCCTCTACTTGGGATGCCACCACACCATGGCTTGATGAGCAGTGTGTAGTTCTGTGCCCAGGATCTAAACAGGCAAACCTGGGGCCACAGAAGTGGAGCATACAAACTTAACCACTCAGCCATGGGGTTGGCCCCTGAGTTTATATGTTTAATAGCAGATTAGATACAGCTAAGGAGAATATTAGTGAAACAGAAGAGAAAAATTTACCTGGAATGTACTCCTGTGTTGCATAATAACATTTTGATTGACAGACTGCATATACAGTGGTGATCCTATAAAATTAGTACCATATTGTCTAGGTGAATAGTAGGTTATACCATCTAAGTTTGTGTAAGCACTGTAGGGGAGGAAGGAATTTTCCTCTACCTTTCTACATACTTTGGCTGGTCTAACAATTAAATTGACATGAGAACGATTAACAGGAGAAAAACAAATAAAAGTTTAATAACATGTATTAATAACACAAATCTAGGAAACCAAACAACTTTCCAAAATAGCCAAAGCCCTCACCTTAAATTCCACCCTCAGCTAAAGACAAAAGAAGATGGGGGTGGAGAGAGTCAGGGACTTCAAAGGACTAAGGCAATTTACAAGTAGGTGAAAAGGAACAAGTGTTTGAAAAACAAGTGTTTGGCAACACAGAAGGGAGCCCAACAAATGGGTTTTCTAGGTTCCTATCTGTCTACCACCTGGTTCATGTTATGCTAAAATAATAGCTCACTTCCTGAGACAGGTTTTTTTTAATGAAATTCTTTTAGGCAAGTTATTAAGGGGGATGTAACAAGAAAACTTTCTGAGTCTTTTGTTTCTTAAAAATAATCACCCTAAAATAATCCTCATGTTAAAGAGACACATTTTAAGGTGGCAAATTTTGTTCCCTTTCAGTACACTCCATGATGTTTGCACAATGACAAAATTCTTTAACAATTCATTTTTCATGACGTATTCCATTGTTAAGCTAGGCATGACTATAGTAAGGAGAAAATAGATGGAAGATAACAAAGAGAGGGCAAGAGATATAAAAGAGAGAATGAATAAATTTATTTTAAAATTAATTTAAATCTCAAGATGAAACAGAAGATATAAATGAGTGAGCAGCAATATTTGGAGATATAGTGGCTGGCTTTTTTAAATGATGAAAGATATCAATTCAAATTAATATAAAACCAGATACCTGTAAAACATTATAATGAAACTGCAGAAAACCAAGAAATAGGAGGAAATTTTAAAAGTACTCAGATGTGGGAGAAAAGACAGATTACCTTAAATAGATAAGCAGTTACGTGTACTGCTAAATTATTAATAGAAACAATGACAGATGAGTGTAAAATCATATTAATTTCAAAAAGAAAAATGAATGGCCAATCTAGAATGCTATATCCAGAGAAAATAGCTTTAACAATCAAGAATATTCAGCCCAAATAGGAAAAGAGGAATAAGAATGAGAATGAGAATGAGAAAGGAGGAGGAGTAGGGAAAAGAGGAGGAAGAGAAGGAGAGCAAGAAGAGGAGGAAGGAGAGAAAAGGAAAACAAAATTAAGAGCGTTCACTATGAAGAGACACTTACTAAAGTATTTAAGATACTTAAAGCAGAACTAAAATTACCCCAATGTAAGATCTGAGAAGCAAGGAGTTTAACTAGTAGAAAACTTAAATCAATTATAAATTAACACTCACTGTATAAAACAATAATGGTAATAATGTGCATACTTTAGGAGGGGAAACTAATTAAAGTGCACTGGGATCCTTATATTCATAAGGAGAACTAAGATTTTATCAACTTTAAATTTGGAGAGTATAACTAATAACGTAGTGATTTCATTGGTAAACATATAAGAATTAAGAGTGGATGTAATTTCCAAAATAGTAATAGGAAAATATAGAATGGAATAAGAAAATAAATGTAGAGGAAGGCAAGAAAAGAAAGAAAAACATATGGAACAGGCAGGAAGAACTGGAAGACAGAAAATTGCATGATAAATTTAAGTCCTAATATAAGTATAACTACATTAAATGATCTACTTAAAAGATTATTTTAAGCATTAAAACTGAAGCATTGTCAAACTGAAATGAGGAAGAATATAATTATGGTCTATTTATAAGATGCATTAGAAAAACATTATAAGGACAGATAAAAAGGTATAGCTTGCAAATTCAAACATAAACAAAAAATATTGAGACAGCTATGTTAATATCAAACAAAACAGATGACTAGAAGTTGTTGCTTCATCATGAAGAGAGAGAGAGACAGAGACAGATATCTGAGATTTGTAAGATAAGAAATATTTTAAGAAAATAATTAACAAATTTGACCCAACAGCCATGTAAATAACTCTAATTTTAATGGAAGAATAAACATTCTTATTAAGCAAACAAGATAATATTTACCTATTTCGACCAATGAAGAAAGCTTCAAAACTTTTGAAAAGAGTGAACTAACATAAAGTACATTCTCTGATCCTGACAAAAATAAGCTAAATGTCAGAACAAAATAATAATTATAAATACCTCATATTTATCAAAAGTAAGAAGTGATTTTAGGGTCTGGCCCCGTGGCCAAGTGGTTAAGTTCGCGCTCTCCACTGCGGTGGCCCAGGGTTTTGCTGATTCGGATCCTGGGTGCAGACATGGCACTGCTCATCAGCCCACGTTGAGGCGGCGTCCCACGTACCACAACTAGAAGGACCCACAGCTAAAATATACAACTATATAATGGGGGGATTTGGGGAGAAAAAGCAGACAGAAAAAGAAAGAAGTGATTTTAATGACTCGTGATCAACAAATAGCATATTTTAATTAAATAAATAACAATAATAACTATATTAAATATTCAGTATTATATTAAATATATTACATGTTGAATGCAGCTGAAGTATTTATAAAAATAACGCAGTAACTGATTACTTGAAGAAGGTAGAAAAATATCATCAACAAAATGAGAATAGGACAATCAAAAGACTAATAATAATTAAAAGAAAAATAATTAAAATTGAACATATACACAATGTACAAGATTAAGAAAGCTATAATCAGATTTTTTAAAGCTAATACAAGTGAAAGACTGATCAAAATAAACAGAGAGAATCAGAAATAATACCAGAAATTAGAAAGAAAAACAAATACGAAAGTTATTACAGACAAGGAAAAAATAATAAGATGAGCTTGAAATAAAATTAGGCAAATAAAAATATAAAATGTTTATGAATGGTTTCCTCTTCCTAGAAAACAACATAATTTGCCAGAATGGGCTCAAAAAGAATAGAATAGTTAGTAGTCTTTAAATGATTGAAGATGTATCAACAGTAAGAATATCTCTCCAAGAAAAAATTTTCAAATCTGTATGAACTTATTGTAATGTTAGAAACCATTCATGGAGATAAAAAAAGATCACTAGATATTTATAAAATACTTGATTTAACAGGAAAACATACACACATATATTCTAAGCACATATTAATTCTAAACAGCTAATAAAATTGAGCAGATATATTACAGTAGAAATACTGTTTCCAATGTAAAGAGAGATTAAAAATATTTATCACAAAAAATTGAAAGAACTACATAGAGAAATAGAAAACTTCATAATCCTAGTTGGAAATTTTAATGTAGCTCTGTCAGGAAGTGATAGATCAGGAAGCCAACAAAACAATAAAGATAATTAACATTTGAAGAGAATGTTTAACAAAATTGATTTGTCAGACATGCATAAAAATTTGCTCCCATAATAAGAGAAAATATCCTGTTTTTAATCACAAATGAAAGGTTTATGCTAACTAGTCAGATGCTTAGCAATAGTAAATTTCAAAAATTCTATTGCATACATACTACATTCTCTGAGAATAATATAATTAAATTAGAAATTAATGACAAAAAATGCTAAACATTCTCCATACATTTGAAAATGTAAATTCATCTCCTAAATAAAAGAAGAAATATTAATTTGAGATATTAAAAGCTGTCGTATTCAACTAAAGTGGTAAATGGATTGACATTTATAATTCTAAGTGCTTATATTAACAATGAAAAATCATTTTAAAAGAAGAGTCAAGCATCCTATTTAAGAATATAGATGAAGAAACCAAGAAGTGTAAGCAAGGAAATAAAAAGAAAGTTAATTCAAGAAAAAAATATATATAGTAAATAGGGCTGAAGGAAACACGTTTTTTGAAAAGATGAATAATATTGCAAACTCTCCAGTGATATAAATCTTGAAGAAAGAACAGAAGATAAAATTGAACAATGTTAGGAAAAAATATCATTACCTAGGTATTGACGTTGCAAAACATTAGTCATTAAGACTAAATCAGTTTTAGTCATTAAGAGTTTATTCAACAGAATAAAGAATTCTGTTGAAAACTTAGCTAAGAAAATAAACTCCTGTGATATTAAAGCAGTGTCATAATAAGTCTACTACCTGAGTAATCTTATAACCTTTAAATAAAATGAATGAATAATCAAAAACATTTCTACAATGCTAGACCCAGAAAGCTCTAAAGGTGAAGGCAAGCAAATACTCAAGGAACATCAATCTTAATGAAGAGATAAAAACGATGGTAACACCTTTGTATATTTTATGAGGCTAACATAACCTTGATACCAAACCAGACTTGCCCAGTAAGAAAAAGAAAAATTTAAACTAATCTCCATGACAATATACGTATTAGTTAAGACACAGGTTAAGCTATTGTACTGAAGGACCTCAGAATGCAGTGGTATGGTTAAGACAGAATTTCATTTCTCTCTCCTCTAAGAGTATAGCAGTGGATGGAGGATTAATGGCTCTTTGACAGCTCTTCCTCAGAAGATGACACAGGGACTCAGGCTCCATCATCGCTAGGGTGTTGATTTCAAGAGGATGGATAAACCTGACTTACTGGTATCACATCTGTATTCCTATTCCAGCCCACAGAGATAAAGAGAGAGAGATAAAGAAAAAAATAAGCAGCTTTCCTTGAAGAATGGGTTATGGAAAATGTATATATCCCTCTGTTCACACGCTCCTGATGACTTCTAACTTCAAAGGTGATTGAGGTACGTGGCCGTGTAGCCTGGCAGCCGAGTGCATGAACAAAACTCCATCAGATGGGAGAGCCGCACATGGAAGGGTTTCTGCATGAAATAGTAATAAAGAGAGAAAGGATTCTGGGAGAGAAATATCAATCGCTGATAAAATATCAATATAAATATCCTTGACAAAATGAGTACACTAATCCAGCATATATGCTAAGATAGGATTTTAGTAAAGCATTTGAAAAATGTGTGGGAATGCAGTGTTAGTTTAATAGTGGAAAGTTGACTAATGAAATTCATCATCTTAACAAATTACACAAAAAAATGCCCATAGTGTCATTCCAGTGTTAGCAAAAGGATTGCTTAATAAAAATTCAATATCCACACACATAATTAAAAACCTATCTTAGCAAATTAAATATAGAAGGAAACCATCATAGTACGTGGTGCAGCTTCTTCAGTGCTTTTGATACTACTAATTGTTTATGATAAACTATTATAATAATTTTGATTAGATCGGATATCTCATTTAAACTTCCCATGATATATCATAAAAGATTAAGAAATCTGAGCTTTGTTATTATTTTTTCACAGATCCCACATTATGAACAGAAAGGGGGCCGGAGGCTGTTTTTGTATTTACATTGATGTTTCTCATTACAAACCCAAGAAATGAATAGTTGTATGCTGCGACCCTTGTGAGCAGTAAGTAGGGGTGTATTATTATGAATGGTAGCAGAATCTGTAGCGACCTGTCACAGTCTTCAATTTAAGTCAATACAGAACATGATGATTTTGAAGTCTGCTGAATACCTCTGTATCAGAGGTTTTTATCTGTGGAATAATTACTCATTACAGGAATTTAGCTCAAGGTTTATTCTTCTGACTGTATTCACTTGGGAATAACAATTATTGCCACAATTTGGCAATGGGAGGTATCTCTCAAAAAAACAAAGATAAGGAAAATTAGATTGCCACAAAAATAACTTTTACAGTTTATGAGAGGAACAGATGAGAACAGTGATAGGCAAAGCCATCACCAAGAAACAAAATGATTCTCAAAGCTCGATTCTAACCAGAGAGAACATATTAACAGTGTTACTATAGGCTAAAACCACAAAATGATGAGGCAAAAGCTGACTATTTTCATCCCAGTCATTTCAGGAAACAGGATTCTAGGCGAAAGAGCTTGTAGTATTGGTAATTTTATTGATAAGGGAAAAAGAAGTTCATTAAATATTTAGTCAAATGCCATTTAGTCAAATGCCATTTAAATGAAGATTACGTAGATTCTTCTTTTTTTGCGTATTGATTTTATTTTATATTTTTGAACTGTTTTGAATAAAGGTATAATTGATATACAAAGAATTACATATATTTGATGATACAATATGATGAGTTTGGAGATTTACAAACACCTGTGATACCATCACCATAATGTGATGTACATATCCAACAGCTCCCAGAATTTCCTCGTGTCCTTCTTTTTGGTTGTAAGAACACTTAACATGAAGTCTACCCTCCTAAATTTTGAAGAGCACAATGCTATACTATTTAGGTGTACAGCAGAGCTATAGAACTTATTCATCAGAGTACATGGATTCTTATTCAGATTTGTTTCTTCCTTCCTTTCCTTTTTTTGGTGAGGAATACTGGCCCTGAGTGAACATCCGTTGCTAATCTTTCTGTTTTTGCTTGAGGAAAATTGTCGCTGAGCTGATATCTGTGCCAATCTTCCTCTGTTTTGTATGTGGGACACAGCACAGCATGCCTTGATGAGTGATGTGTAGGTCTACCCCAGGGATCCGAACTTGGCTGCTGAAGTGGAGTACACAGACTTAACCACTATGCCCCCGGGCTGGCCCCCTTATTCAGATTTCTTAAAACAGCAACTTCTATATTATGTGCTGGAACCCTACGTACATTTTCCCATTGGCAGAAAATGTACCAGTCATGTTAACATGAATATTCTTTCTCACATGGTAGCATTTCTCCTAGTATATTCCTGGACTGATATTTTGCTTTTATCCTTCAAACTTGCAATCTTGCTTAAAGGGAACATAGATAGCCTAAGAAATGCTTCAATTTTGAGAGTGCTGACATTGTCAATTTCAAGGAGGTTTAAATATGCTCCCTTGTAAAGTCCCTTCTTGGAATGTCATCCTGCCTTTTTCAACCAACATCTTTCCTCCTTGCAAAGTGAGACTTTCTATCTTGAAATTTTAATAAAACTACTGGATGAAATATAAATTCAGGCATTTCAATTCAGCAGTTTTAAATGTCTTTATGTAGAAAGATTAATGGAGATTAAACAAAAGTGGAAAATGTGATCAACATAGCTTCCTAACAATATAAAGAGAGGAGTGGAGAATTTAGAAATATTAGTCTCCTCTTATCCTCAACAATAAAATACTTCATATTTTCAAAACCTTAGTTGATGGAATTTTGTCTTCTACCTCACCTTGATATTCAGCAGCCACCAGAATATCAACGCTGATCATTTAAATGTAAGTAAATAGTGAGCTACGCTTCAAGTTTTAAAAAATACATAACTTAGAAGGATATTCAAATACACTGTGCCTCAGTTATATGAAAAGAAGATGTATTTGATGTTTAAAAAATGCTTTACAATTAGGAATGCAATGATTTTGCCAGGTATTTCCTTGTGTTTGTGTTTTAACAGTGTATATTTTGAGTTCACACTGTTTGCGTGCTTTTACATTTTTTTCTTATTATTTTAAAATGAATTTGTAGAATACGTTCCCCTTAAGTATCTACATATAAAAGGTGAAAAGTGAAACACATTGATTCACCAAAATTACATATACTATATCAAATCCTAACAAAAAATAGCTTTTATAAAAGCAACATTCTCTGAAACGCTGTGTTTACCTAATTGTTTTTCCTTTCCTACATCCAGAATTATGACCTATTGAAACAACACATGCTTTTTTAAGAAGGATGAAGACATTCCTTGTGGATGACCAAACTCAAAGCATAGAATGAGAGTTAGATAGAGGTAAATTTTATTAAAACAGACTATAAAAGTTATAGAAATATATTTCATTTTATACATATAGTTACTTCGTACTAAGGAAGTGGTAAAAACACTTAGCCACAACAATGTCAGGCTTCAGCTAGGTTTGAAATTTTCCTCTCCTTGTATTGCCCAAGTTATGATGACTTTCAACCCTACCTTCAATGAAGTTTTTAAACTCATGTTTGTCTCTCCCACAATCTAATTTTCCAGTGTTATGAAAATTACAGAGTAATGTCTCTACGTATTTCTGTGATTGGTTATATTTCAGTTTTTAAATAAAAAGGATCACCATCTGTATTTGTTTGAGATGATTTTGCTTTCCTTCCAATGGGCTTTATAAAATTGCTTCTCTTAGATATTAGCTATTGCTCTCTAAGTAGCTTCTCTCTTAGATTGTGTTTTTTAGACCTGGTCTGGCTTCCTGTTCTAAGCTGGATAGTTAAAAGTTTTTCTGCTCCACATGGTTTCACCAATGATAAACACCGTATTTTATATCCTCTGGTTAGAAAAGAAACTTCCTTACTGAGATCTTAGCTGAAAATAGATTAAACAGTTGGCAGACAGAAAGTTTATTGATAATCCTATTAATTTCTCCTTCTGGCTGCATAATCTCTGTGTTTAAATGTTAGAATTTCTCTTGTTTAAATACTGTATCCCCAATGAATTGTAAAATATGCAATTTTCCATAACACAAGATGCTTCACTTTTGATCTTAGTCCACTTAAAAAGTAGGTACCTATATAGTGACAAAGGATAGAGAGTATAGATGAGTAGGTGGTTGGAAATCTCAAATTTTAGAACTCCACGAAAAATTTTTATCTTTATTTGGAATTTATTAATCAGTCAATTATGGAGTAGTATAATGTTTAATACAGATGTTGACGATATTTAATTAAATATATAATTAGAGAAATTATTTTTATTTGATTCTCAGAATCTGTGAAAACACGTTTTAAAGATGCTGTGCAATGATTTTATCTTTTCATTGCAAAGTGCTTTGGGTAGAAATATCTAACTCCTACTATCAGATCCTGAATGCATTATCAGCGATTTTCCACCTACTAAAATTTTACTCAGTATCGTCAAAATTGCATTAGGCATTATCAGAGAATAAGGGCTTAATCTCTTTTGTTTGCATAAGGCAAAGTTACAAGTTCCCTTATCATCGATACTCATATGCATTGTTAATGTTTCACATATCTATATCTATACACTTTGTCTTCAAGACAAGACTCTACAAAACACATTACTACGAAAGGAACTTTTATTTAGAAGTCCTTAAAAACCTATATAAAATGTAATCAAATTCTTACTCTTTTTGTAAAAATTAAAGGGCAAAAATACATATAAAGCTCCTAGCACTGCCTAGCATCATATAGCAAGCCTCAGACAAACAAATAAACAAAGAAGTTGCTGTTTATCTGTTAGCATCTAAGTCAATGTTTATTGTGTGAAAGATTTTCACTGTCCTGTAGCAAATGTGTTTTCAAAAGCATTTATGTTGATTGGGTTTTCAAAATGTCTTTTTTGGTGGGAGCTTTGTGGTGAAGTGTATAATAATTTGTTTGAATTGGTGCCAGCCAAATTAGACTATGTTGACTCTATTTAAAATGACGTTTATAGGGGCTGGCCCCGTGGCCGAGTGGTTAAGTTCGCGCACTCCACTGCAGGTGGCCCAGTGTCTCACGTTGGTTGGAATCCTGGTCGCGCACATGGCACTACTCATCAAACCACACTGAGGCAGCGTCCCACATGCCACAGCTAGAAGGACCCACAACGAAGAATATACAACTAGGAACCTGGGGGCTTTGGGGAGAAAAAAGGAAAAAAAGTAAAATCTTAAAATGATGTTTATAGCTAAAGAAAATATCAACAAGACATTTTATATCTTTTTTATTTTATCAATTTGTTATTTTTAGTATAAATGAAATGTCATAAACATCACACAAATCAAGAGACGAGTCTTAATCCTGTCCTAATTTGTGGCCCTAAGGGCTAACAGGTTCCCTTCATTTAAATCCTTAAAGTTATTTGCTAATAGAATGCCAGTGAGACTGGGAGAATATGCCATCTCGCTTCCTTTTCTGATCTAAACTAAGAGAACAAGAGCCCCTGAGTAAGGAGCATAGTCTTCTTGATAAATACATTCATTGAGTTCTTATGAAAATTCTCTTTCTTAACAATGGGAGCAATCATTAAATGAAATGTGGACCATCTCCACTTCTTGAAAGACCTTAAGAAGCATAATTTGGATGATGGATTAGCGAATGGAGAAAGAAATTAAAGGCCACTCGGTTGATTAGTGTGATTTATTGAGGTAGCTGGGAAATTTTTTTTCTTTTGGAATTTTCTGAAATTCTTCAAAGTTCAAAGAAGCAAGTCTCAAGTTCACATTCCCATGTGAATCATCTAGCCTCTATGCAGCAAATTGGAAACAAGTGCATTTAGACATTTGCAGGAGGAGTTATTTTATTTGATGCTCATTGCCACAGTGCTTAGCAAAGTGTAAATTACCTGGGGATCTTGCTACAATGTAGACAGTGGTGTGCTGGTGAACTTTTTATAACTGGCTCTCTGGAAAAAAAGTATTCATGTATTTACATATATAAATATATTATAAATTATACTAATAAAAAGGCTTATTAGAAAGAATAATAAAATATTTTATATTCTTTACTGTAAATTTCAATAGCTAATTGATTCTCACAAGACTTCTCCTAGATTTTTGCTGAACATTAGTATTTCTTAGCTAACATATAGTTGCAGTCAATCATGACAAATGGAATTGCTATTCAATCCACAAATTCCTTTCCCAATGAAGTTATTGCCATTCAAACTGATATGTGATCTACCGTAAATCTATTTCTCACCATTGTACAAATTATATTGATTAAACTCAAACCCCTTTCAGCTCCAGCTCTAAGTATGTAGAAACTTTGCTCATTTGTCAGTGATGTGTGCAACTTCTTCACTGAACCAGATAACCATTTTTGTATACCACAAGATTATTTCCTCAGTGTTCTATGTTATTCACAATGTAATGGCTACACATATAACATAGTTTTAGCTTTAATCTACATGATTAACATTTTCTCCATAATTTATTTAAATCTACACAACACAAAATAAATCAAGCACTAACTTTTACCTTTTGTCTATTTTGATGGTATAAATGCCATCTTTTTGATGGTGTAAGGTGCTGCCATGACTGATCAAGCTACCAATGTGACACCACTGAATGCACAGTTGGGAAGAGATGCATAATAGTTATAATATTTCCACAAAGTAGACAATAGACACAACTTCAAGAGCACAGATAATAATAAATGAAGTTAAATACCCAAAAGTGATGAGCTTTGAGTACTAATTTTTGTTATTAATATAATTTACTTAGTTTTAATGTTTTGTAATTTAATTTTTAATGGTCTTATTGAATAATAGGATCGCAAAATTCCTGAAAAGCATAGATAATAAATGCTTAACACCATAGTGTTACTAACATAGCATAAAATGTGATAGCTTCTGAAGTTGATTTTTGGAATTTTGTTGTTATTGACAAGAATTCTTTAAAGCTCTGCTTTTTAAACTTATCCCACATGTGACTGTGCATTTAACTTTTGGGGAGGGGAAATCAGGTGTAATGTGGTTAAAATGGGCACATCACCTATTAAAAGATATTCTCTTAAATAGGACAGCAGTAATCTAGGGAAAACATCTCTATACAGTCATGTGTCACATAATGACATTTCACTCATTGACGAACTGCGTAAACAATGGTGGTCCCATAAGATTAGTACCATATAGCCAGGCTGTGTAGTAGGCTATACCATCCAGGTTTGCATAAGTACACTCTCTGATGTTTGCACAATGATGAAATCTCCTAACAATGCATTTCTTAGAACATATCCCTAAATGATACATGACTGAACTAACACGCACTGTATGGAGCAAGGTCTACCATGTCCTCAGGGGAAAAAAATTAAAGTTCAAGCTTTCAAAATCCTTTCAAATTTTTATTATGATATAAAGGCAACAAATAAAAATATTTTTAAATGACAACATTTAGAAAATATTGTTATAATGAACCTGTCCAGAAGAAACTGCTAGTGAACAAAATTCTGTCACCCAAAGATGGAGAAATTAACTGAAATCAGAAGTTGCATTCCACATTCACGTTCTTTTCTAAAATCTTTCCCAAAAGCAACAGGGGATGAGAAACAAGCAAAACTATTTCATGTCTGACAAAAAAAAAAAAAGGAGGGCTGGCCCTAAGGCCTAGTGGTTAAGTTCAGCACACTCCTCTTCGGTGGCCTGGGTTCAGTTCCCGGGGGTGGACCTACAACACTCATTGGCGGCCATACTGTGGCAGTGACCCACATACAAAATGGAGGAAGATTGGCACAAATGTTAGCTCAGGGGAAAGAAATCTTTCTCAGAAAAAAAAAGAATTACATACAGAGAAACTGATGGATAAAAATCAAAACCATAAAATAGAAAAGATTTACAAAACAATAAAAACAGAGCAGAAGTAAATTCAGGAAGAGGAGTAGAGAAGGACCCATGACTACAGATATCAAAATCTAGGGCATCTATCTTAAAATTCACCAACATTTGCTGAGGCACAAAGCAAAATCTCTTATTTGCACCTGAAGGAAATGAAGATTTTTGCTCTAAAGACTAGAAGATTTGGGGTTCAATAAGTAATATCTCAACCAAGTCATATTTTCAGAAAGTGATCTGAATCTTAGTTGTTGGTTGAGGCAATAATAGGTACTTCTCATTGTAAATGTCCCACATCTCTCTATGAGCTTGATTGCGGAATTTTTAAAGGTGAAATTGGACTCAAACCTCTTTATCTTTAGGAAATTTTCTACATGATTCTGAATATCTTGCATAGCTTCCAAATACTGCTACAGATGCACGTAAATATTCTATAAATAAGTCTTCTGGAAAAGGGAAGCAGCATAGGACCTATAAAAAGATAAGTAAAGAAAGGAAAAAAATGCATGCATGGAAACATTCAAGAGCAAAAACAATCACTAGAAAAATAATTCCACAGAGACTGAGGAAATCATGGCCAAGTATTTCTCCATAAATGTAGAAATAAACACCCTTCTTTCCTCCACACACGTACAGGCAATTGTGTCTGAGATGCAAGAATACAAAGCAGAGGGCCAGCCCTGTGTCTGAGTGGTTAAGTTCAAGTGCTCTGCTTCCACGGCCTAGGGTTCAGATCCTGGGCGTGGGCATGGCACCACTCATTAGGCCATGTTGAGGCGGCATCCCACATGCCACAACTAGAAGGACCCACAACTAAAATATACAATTATGTACTGGAGGGATTTGGGGAGAAAAAAAAGCAGGAAAACAAAAAAAGAAGATTGGCAACAGTTGTTAGCTCAGGTGCCAATATTTAAAAAAAGAAAAAAAGAATACAAAGCAGAGCTGCAACAGCTCATGTAACAAAAGCCATGGCAAAGAGAGAATCAAATGTGAACTAGAAAAGAAGAAGAAGAGATAAACAATATAGTCATTGCATAAATGAAAGTCAAATTATGAGTTGCACCAGGCAGAACAATATTTCTCCAAACAGAGGCGGAGATACAGAAAATAAGAATGAGGAAATTAAACAAAATGATATATAATAAAGAGTTAAAAAAGATTAGAAGACAACAGTAATATGTAAAATGGCCAAAAATCTCTGATATATGCACAATGGAAGGCCCAAAGAGGAAAACTGAAACAATATAATAACATATTTTTTAATTATAAAAATATAAATGTTTTAATGTACCTTTTAAAATAGCACATTGTGTTCTATAATTTTTTTAAAAGTTCGTGGATTCCACAAAAAAAGAAAAAATTCTCCAGGAAACTAGGCAAAATAAACTTTCACTCAAAAGTGGAAACCAATCAGACTATCATCAAACTTTTCCATAAAACAAATCCACAATAGAATACAATGGAAGAATATCTGAAAATATCCTTAAGAAAAGTGTGACCAAATAATTTTATACCAATACACAATTTGCTTCAATAAAATTATCAAAGGAAAGATAGTTTTGACCATGCAAGGATCATTGACCACTTTTCCCAGGTCTTTCTGGGGCCGTCTAGTAGAAAATAAACAAACCCAGTGTGGCCTATAAGGTCCCGACACTTCTCTAACATCGCTCCCACTTTCTCTCAGCTGCTCCCTCAATAATGGCCACACTGGACTCTACACTGTCCTTTGAATGTGCCAAGCATATTCCTACTTTACAGCCTTTCCAACTGCCATTCCTTCTGTCTAGAATATTCTTCTTCCAAATATCCACATGACTCAGTTTCTCATTTCTTTTAATTCTGCATAATTTAACCTTTTCAAAGATAATTTACTTGGCTACTCTATTTTACATCACACACTGTGACTCTATCTTCATTAGTCTCTATTCCTTTCCCCATCTTTGTTTTTCCATAGTAATTATTACCTTTTTACATGGTATACACTGTCTCATTTGTTTTGTTCATTGTGTCTCTCTTCCCTACTGGAATGTAAGATGTCTGAGAGTAGGCCTTGTTTTCTTTTTATTCACTAGATTTTCTAACATATAGAACAGTATTTGGGCATAGAACAATACAACAAGGATTTGTTGAACTAAGAGGTAGCTAGTGAATCTAGGGTGAAAAATGCTTGTGAACACTGACTATTAAACAAAGAGATTACTGGGAAGACTATGCTAAAAAGACTGTCAGTGAGGATCAGCTCTGTTATGATATATGAGAGAATGTAAATAACGTTATTTTTGTGGACTGAATTGTGTCCCCTCCCTCACATTTATATGTTGAAGCTCCAATCCCCGTGTGACTGCATTTGGAGATGGGGCCTTTTTTGTGGTAATTCAGGTAAATGTAGTCATAAGAGCAGAGCCCTCACCTGATAGAACTGGCATCCTTATAAGAGAAGAGGAGTCACCAGAAATCTCTTTTGCTCCACAAACACACAGAGGAAAAGCTATGAGATGGCACAATAAGAAGATGGCCTTCTACAAACCAGGAGGATAAACTTCATCAGAAGCTAAATTTGACAGCACCTTCATCATGGACTTCTAGCCTCCAGAACTTTGAGAAAATAAATTTCTGTTGTTTAGGTCACACAATCTGTGGTATTTTGATATGGCAGACGGAGCTGATGAATACAATTATCTATATAGTCTGTCACATCATACCATGTCAAATGCTTAGAGGTAAGGAGGCAATGTAAATGAGTAAAGGGAAATACTAGGTTAACCAAAGTGTGTACTGGTGCGTGGGGTGAGGGCAGTAATGGACCAGAGACAAACAGTTGAACTTAAGGGGAAAACATACACAATTCAGGTTAAGCAAATTTTGCAATTGTATTAATGTAGGTTTAGATACTTTAGAAAAGAAATCCAGATATTTATGTGAAATCTCTTGACCTTTAAGTTTGGGCAATTAATTGAGATTTCCTTTCCTTTAAATATTGAAAGTGGAATAATAGTTTAATGTGAGAATATTCAGCTTACAAACATTTCTGACTTTTTTTTGAGCTAACATTGGTTTATAACATTATATGAATTTCAGGTGGGCATTATTATACTTTGACCTCTGTATAGTCTATATCATGGTTACTACCAAAGGTCTAGGTGCCATCTATCACTATACAAATGTGACCCTTTACCCTTTTGCTGTCCTCCCACCCCCTTTCCCCTCTGGTAACCACCAATCTGTTCTCTGTATCTATGTGTTTGTTTGTTGTGTATCTCCCATACAGGAGTGAAATTATATGGTGTTTGTCTTTCTCTGCCTGACTTATTTTACTTAGCATAATACTCTCAAGATCCATCAATGTTGTTGCAAATGGCATGATTTCATCTTTTTATGGCAGATTAGTATTCCATTGTGTATATATGTGTATATATATGTATATATACACTACATCTTATTTATCCATTCATTTGTCAACAGACACTTAGGTTGTTTCCAAGTCTTGGCTATTGTGAATAATGCTGCAATGAATATAAGGGTGCATATCTCTTTTCTAATTAGTGTTTTTGTGTTCTTTGGATAAATACCAAGAAGCTGAATTGCCAGACCATATAGTAGTTCTATCTTTAATTTTTTGAGGAATCTCCATACTGTTTTCCATAGTGGCTGCATAAATTTACATTCCCACCAGCAGTGTATGAGGGTCCCCTTTGCTCCACATCCTCTCCAACACTTATTCCTTCTTGTCTTTTTAATAGTAGCCATTCTGATGGGCATGAGGTAATATTTGATTGTGGTTTTGATTTGCATTTTCCTAATAATTAGTGATACTGAGCATCTTTTCATGTGGCTGTTGGCCTTCTGTATGAATTCTCTGGAAAAATATCTGTTCAGATCCTCTGCCCATTTTTTAATAGGATTGTTTTTCTTATTGTTGAATGTATGAGTTCTTTATATATTTTGGATATTATCTCCTTATTGGATATACGATTTGAAAATATCTTCTCCCAATTTGTAGGTTGTTTGACATTTTTTTATATTGATATTATTCTTCCCAGTCACAAATTATTTTTATTTTAATTTTTATTTTTTTCGGATGTACATATTTCGAATTCTGTGTACATCATATCATGTTCACCACCCAAACACTAATTATAGTGCATCCCCTCACATGTGACCCTAATCACCCCTTTTGCCCTCCCCCCTCCTCCCTTCCCCAATGGTAATCACCAGTCCAATCTCCAATGCTATGTGTTTTTTTTTCTTTTTTTCGTTTTTATCTTCTACTTATGAGTGAGATCATATGGTATTTGACTTTCTCCCTCTGACTTATTTCACTCAGCATAATACCCTCAAGGTCCATCCATGTTGTCACAAATGGCCGGATTTCGTCATTTCTTATGGCTGAGTAGTAGTCCATTGTGTATAAATATCACATCTTCTTTATCCATTTGTCCCTAGATGGGCACCTACGTTGCTTCCAAATCTTGGCTATTGTGTATAATGCCACAATGAACACAGGGTTGCAAGTATCTTTATGCCTTTGTGTTTTCAAGTTCTTTGGATAAATACCCAGCAGTGAAATAGCTGGGTCATATGGTAGATCTATCCTTAATTTTCTGAGGATACTCCAAACTGCTTTCCATAGTGGCTGCACCAGTTTGCACTGCCACCAGCAGTGAACAAGGGTCCCCTTCTCTCCACACCCTCTCCAACATTTGTTGTTTCCTGTCTTGTTAATTATAGCCATTCTGACCAGAGTGAGGTGATACCTCATTGTAGTTTTGATTTGCATTTCCCTGATAGCTAATGACGTTGAGCATCTTTTCATATGCCTGTTGGCCATCTGTATATCTTCTTCGGAGAAATCTCTGTTCAGATCTTTTGCCCATTTTCTAATTGGATTGTTGGTTTTTTTGTTGCTGAGTTCTATTAGTTCTCTGTATATTTTGGATATTAACCCCTTATCTGATATGTGGTTTGCAAATATCTTCTCCCAATTGTTAGGTTGTCTTTTCGTTTTGTTGATGGTTTCCTTTGCTGTGCAGAAACTTTTTAGTTTGATGTAGTCCCATTTGTTCATTTTTTCTTTTGTTTCCCTTTCCTGGTCAGACATGGGACTTCAAAAATATGCTGCTCAGACCAATGTCATAGAGCGTACTGCCTATGTTTTCTTCTAGAAGTCTCATGGTTTCGGGTCTTACATTCAAGTCTTTAATCCATTTTGAGTTGATTTTTGTGCATGGTGTAAGGGAATGGTCTACTTTCATCCTTTTGCATGTGGCTGTCCAGTTTTCCCAACACCATTTATTGAAGATACTCTCCTTTCTCCATCGTATGCTCATGGCTCCCTTGTCGAACATTAGCTGTCCATAAACGTGTGGGTTTACTTCTGGGCTCTCAATTTTGTTCCATTGATCTGTGTGTCTGTTTTTGTGCCAGTACCATCCTGTTTTGGTTACTATGGCTTTGTAGTATAATTTGAAATCGGGGAGTGTGATACCTCCAGCTTTGTTCTTTTTTCTCAGGAATCCTTTGGCTATTCTGGGTCTTTCGTTGTTCCATATAAATTTTAGGATTGTTTGTTCTATTTCTGTAAAAAATGTTGTTGGAACTTTGATAGGGATTGCGTTGACTCTATAGATTGCTTTAGGAAGTATGGACATTTTAACAATTTTAATTCTTCCAATCCAAGAGCACAGAATATCTTTCCATTTCTTTGTGTCTTCTTCGATTTCTTTCAACAATGTCTTATAGTTTTCAGTGTACAGATCTTTCACCTCTTTCGTTACGTTTATTCCTGGCTATTTTATTCTTTTTGTTGCAATTGTAAATGGGATTGTATTCTTAATTTCTCTTTCTGCTACTTCGTTATTAGTGTATAGAAACACAACCAATTTTTGTACATTGATTTTGTATCCCGCAACTTGACTGTATTCCTTTATTATTTCTGAAAGTGTTTTAGTGGACTCTTTAGGGTTGTCTAAATATAAAATCATTTCATCAGCAAGGAGTGACAGTTTCACTTCTTCTTTTCCAATGTGGATCCTTTTTATTTCTTTTTCTTGCCTGATTGCTCTGGCTAGGACTTCCAATGCTATGTTAAATAAGAGTGGTGACAGTGGGCATCCTTGTCTGGTTTCTATTCTTAGAGGGATAGCTTTCAGTTTTTCTCCATTGAGAATGATATTTGCTGTGGGTTTGTCATATATGGCCTTTATTATGTTGAGGTATTTTCCTTCTATACCCATTTTATTTACAGTTTTTATCATAAATGGATGCTCTATCTTGTCAAATGCTTTCTCTGCATCTATTGAGATGATCATGTGATTTTTATTCTTCATTTTGTTAATGTGGTGTATCACATTGATAGATTTGTGGATGTTGAACCGTGCCTGCATCCCCGGAATGAAACCCACTTGATCATGATGTATGATTTTTTTAATGTATTGTTGTATTTGATTTGCTAGAATTTTGTTGAGGATTTTTGCATCGATGTTCATCAGTGATAGTGGCCTGTAATTTTCTTTTTTTGTGTTGTCCTTGTCTGGTTTTGGTATCAGGATAATGTTTGCTTCATAGGAGGAGTTAGGAAGCCTCCCCTCCTCTTCAATTTTTTGGAAGAGTTTGAGAAGGATAGGTAGTAAGTCTTCTTTGAATGTTTGGTAGGATTCACCAGGGAAGCCATCTGGTCTTCGACTTTTATTTTTTGGGAGGTTTTTAATTGTTGTTTCCATCTCCTTACTGGTGATCAGTCTATTCAAATTTCCTATATCTTCTTGGTCCAGTTTTGGAACGTTGTATGTTTCTAAGAATTTATCCATTTCTTCTAGATTATCCAATTTGTTGGCATATAGCTTTTCATAGTATTCTCTTATTATCTTTTGTATTTCTGAGGTGTCCGTTGTAATCTCTCCTCTTTCATTTATGATTTTATTTATTTGCATTCTCTCTTTTTTTCTTGGCGAGTCTGGCTAAGGGTTTGTCAATTTTGTTTATCTTTTCGAAGAACCAGCTCTTGGTTTCATTAATTTTTTCTATTATTTTTTTAGTTGCTATGTCATTTATTTCTGCTCTGATTTTTATTATTTCCTTCCTTCTGCTGATTTTGGGCTTTGTTTGTTGTTCTTTTTCCAGTCCCTTTAGGTGCACTTTTAGATTGTCTATTTGAGATTTTTCTTCTTTGTTGAAGTAGGCCTGAATTGCTGTAAACTTCCCTCGTACAACCACTTTTGCTGTATCCCACAGATTTTGGCATGTCGTGCTTTCATTTTCATTTGTCTCCAGGAATTTTTTGATTTCTTCTTTGATTTCTTCATTGACCCAAGCATTGTTCAGTAGCATTTTGCTCAATCTCCACATTTTTGTGGCTTTTCTGGTTTTCTTTCTGTAGTTGATTTCCAGTTTCATACCTTTGCGGTCAGAAAAGATGCATGGTATTATTTCGATCTTCTTCAATTTATTGAGACTTATTTTGTGTCCTAATATGTGATCAATCCTGGAGAATGTTCCATGGGCATTTGAAAAGAATGTGTATTCTGTGGATTTAGGATGGAATGTTCTGTATATATCTACTAAGTCCATCTGGTCTAATGTGTCCTTTAAGGCGAGTGTTTCCTTATTGATCTTCTGTTTGGATGATCTATCCATTGGTGTAAGTGGAGTGTTAAAGTCCCCTACTATTATTGTGTTACTGTCTATTTCTCCTCTTATGTCTGTTAATAATTGCTTTATATATTTAGGTGCTCCTATGTTCAGTGCGTAGATATTTACAAGTGCTATATTTTCTTGTTGGATTGTTCCTTTAATCATTATGTAGTGCCTGTCTTTGTCTCTTATTACAGTTTTTGATTTTAAAGTCTATTTTGTCTGATATAAGTATTGCTACCCCTGCTTTCTTTTCTTTGCCATTTGCATGGAATATCTTTTTCCATCATTTTACTTTCAGTTTGTGAGTGTCTGTAGGTCTGAAGTGTGTCTCTTGCATGCAGCATATACATGGATCTTGTTTTTTTATCCAGTTGGCCACCCTATGGCATTTGCTTGGAGCATTTAGTCCATTGACATTTAAAGTAGCTATTGATAAATATGTATTTATTGCCATTTTGTCACTTTTTCTTTTTTTGGGGGGTGTTTTAGTAGTTCTTCTCAGTTCCTTTCTTTTTCTCTTGCTCTCTTCACTTGTGGTTTGATGGCTATCTTTAATAATGTGTTTGATTTCTTTTGTCTTACTTTTTTTTCCTGCTTGTTATAGCTTTCTGGTTTGTGGTTACCATGAGGATCCTATTTAATATACTATGCATATAACAGTCTATATTGACTAGATAGACTCTTTAGCTTGACCTCTTTCTAAAAGCTCTACTTTTTCACTCCCTTCCTCCCACATTATATGTTTTTCACATCATATATAGTCTTTTGTTTAGTGTGTGTCTATCCATTACCCTCTTATCATTGAAATAGGTAATTTTAGTACATTTGTCTTTTAACCTTCATATTATCTTCAACAGGTAGTTGATCTGCTGCCTTTACTATACTTTTACCTTACAAGTGATTTTATTGCCTGTTTTTTCTTGTTGTTCTTTTGGGTTTTTTTGATAATTTTTTTCTTTTATCTCTATTTGTGGTCATTGCTTTCCCACTTAAATCCCTTCAGCACTTCTTGTAGAACTGGTTTCTTGGGGATAAACTCCTTTAATTTTTGCTTGTCTGGGAAGCTCTTTATCTCTCCTTCCATTCTGAATGACAGCCTTGATGGATAGAGTATTCTTGGTTGTAGGTTTTTTCCTTTGAGCACTTCAAATATGTCATGCCATTCTCTTATTGCCTGTAGGGTCTTGACTGAGAAGTCCACTGACAGCCTGATGGGCTTCCCTTTATATGTCACTTGTGGCCTTTCTCTTGCTGCTTTTAGGATTCTCTCTTTGTCTTTAATTTTAGACATTTTGATTATAATATGTCTTGGTGTGGGTCTCTTTGGGCTTCTCTTGTTTGGAGCTCTCTGTGCTTCCTGAACTTGGATGTCTGTTTCCTTCCTCAGGTGAGGAAAACTTTCCTCTATCATTTTGACAAATAAATTTTCTGCCCCTTTGTCTCTCTCTTCTCCTTCTAGGACCACTATAATCCAAATGTTAGCATGCTTGATATTGTCCCAGAGTTCCCTAACACTGTTCTCATTCTGTCTAATTCTTTTTTCCCTTTTCTGTTCTGCTTGGATGATTTCCTCTAATCTTTTGTCTAGCTCGCTGATCCGTTCTTCTGCTTCCTCTTCTCTGCTGTTGAGTCCCTCTAGTGAATTTCTCATTTCAAGTATTGTATTCTTCATTTCTGATTGGTTCTTTTTTATATCTTCCAGTTCTTTGCTGATGTGCTGTGTTCATCCATTCTTCTCCACATATCTGTGAGCATCCTCATTATATTTTGTTTGAATTCTTTGTCAAAGAGGTCGCTAGTTTCTGTTTCACTTAGTTCTTTCTCTGGTGTTGTGTAGTCTTCCCTTGCTTGGAAAGTATTCCTTTGCCTCCTCATTATGCCTCTTTCTCTGTGCTATTTTCTTTGTACTAGGTGAGTCAGCTATGTCTCCTGATCTTGGAGAAGTGGCCTTATGTATGAGATGACTTATGAGGTCCAGCAGTGTGCTTCCCTCTCGTCCCCAGACCATAAGAACCAGGAGTGACCCCTTTATGGGCCACTTGTGTTCCTCTGCTGTGACAGGGTTGCTCCCACTGCAGGTACCCAGGGAGTCTGATCTTTCCTTCCCTGGCCAGCTATTTGTAAATCCGGTTTGGTGGGGCCTCAGCACTGTTGGCTACAAAGCCTATTAGCACACTCTTATTGCAATTGTCCTCTTAATTGGGTTGGTACCCAGTGTAGCTGGTTGCTAGGCTCAGGGGCTACAGTTGTGATAGGCCTGAGGCCAACAGGCTGTTGTCAGTTCTCTTAGGAGTGCAGCTGAGTGGGGCTAGCCCTTGGCATGGAGGCACTCAGTTGTTTCAGGCTTTGGAAGGTGGGGCTGATCCTTTTTATGGCTATTTGTGAAGCACAAGTCTTCTGCCGCTGATAAGCCTCACCCCCCCACTGGACCACATACACTGTCAACACAGTTCTGGTCTGTGCACACTTCTCCATCCCCTGGAGCATACCCCAACACCACACTGCAGAGGCCCCCACCTCTGCCCCTATGCCCCCCACAGTTCACCTGGTCCTCACACAAGCCCTGCCCCACAGAGGCAGACACCCTTGGGTGCCTGTAGAGGATCAAGGCACTCAGTCAACGCAGGCTGAAAAGTAGTCTGAGGGCTTGCGGTTAGGTGGGGCCAGACCCTAGGGCAGCTTGCCTGCCCTGGCTGAACTGGATTAAATCTGTGCTCTAATGGGTGTGGCAGACCCCTGGGCTAACAGCCCAAGGGATGCACCTCAGTGGTCCACACTGGTTCCCTTTCAGCACGCCTGGACCAGCTCAGAACAATGGCCCCCACCAATATCTCAGTCTCGGGAGAGGATCCTCCTCTCGCCAAGATGCCCCCAGGGCCCACCAGGTGAGTCTTGTTTCACCAAAGGACAGCCAGCCTTCTCTCTGGTGATTTTAGGTTGCTGCAATGAGTGAGTTTGTGCGTGGGCCCTTTAAGACCCAGATCTTTTCGGCTTTCGGCAGATAGCTTTTCTGGGGGTGTCCCCACTGCATTTAATAGCCAGCAAAGCCAGACAGTAAGACCCCCCTCTCAGTTGGGCTGAGTCTGAAGCATGGTTATAGCAGTATTGCCCCCACTCTGGACCTCACTCCTCCAGGGAGGGCTGCGTACCTTAGGGTGGCTCCTGCCTGGCTAGCTGAGAAGCTCTGCTGCTCCCAAAGGTGGCTTTTTCCCTCTCCTGTTGGAGTTACTGCGTCTTCTGCTTTCGTCAGGACTGTCCCTTGTTGTGGGGGTTCTTTTTATCCAGTTTTCAGTTTTCAATCCAGGGTGATTCTTCCCAAAATTGTTGTAACCTGCTTGTGCTCATGGGAGGAGGCAAGTTCAACGTCTGCTCACGGCGCCATCTTGACGAGATCTCGCCGGTCACCTGTTTGATATTTTTATAACGATGTGCATCAAGTTCAAGGCATTCGATGGCACCAAATAGACTAGGTCTTAAAAGTGACAACAATAAAGAAGACCAATAAAATAAAACGTTTTACAAGAAAAGATAAAATAAAATGTGAAAGTTTAAGCTTCAACCTCACTTCCGTTTTGCATGTTACATTACAACATATGACAATGAAAAGAAAAAGTAATTCTCTTTTTTCTCTTTGTACCTGTGCTCATTTATATGCCACTTTTCAGAGTTGAGATCAAGACAACAAAAGGAAAACCAACTAAAGCAAAGAAAAATATTCATGAATCTGCTTTTAATTAAGAATTATGAGCTGATATTGTAAATAATACATTTTACAAATAAATATATTTACTTCAGTTTTATCTTATTATTGATTATCCTCAGGAAAAGATTGGGTAAAAAAAGTAAATGGGAAAAATGAGAGAGCCATAGATCTACCATGCTGCAGAGATTGAAGTGAAAGATCTGATAAATATTTCAGTTATTTCATAATGAATAATATTTCAAGTTATTTATTCAAGCTTTTAAAAATAGGTACATATGTGAATGCTATGAAAATACTTAAAATTCTACTAAATTATTACATACTACATTTTTTATTGATTAGCAACATATATATGTTTGCAAATCCTAAAGTTACAGCACGAATAATTTTCAGAAAATTAATACAAAAATGAGACTTGCACCCAGATCAAGAAATAGGTTGTTAGCAGAACTATGGAGATCTTGCTTGTTTCAGTCATTATCCCAGAGGGACTTCTAAGACCACACGGCCACTGAAGTGATGCTACTGAGCACCTACTCTGTCGTGTCTTGTTCCTCCTCTCAGCACCATCCAAGTTGTGCTGCGTCATAGGGGCAATGATTAAAACTCACTTTTCTCAAATTTCAGGGATCAAAATAATGCATCCATTTTGTGCTTTTAAGGATATCTCCATTAGAGATGTTTAAAGAAATAGTGTTATGATTTCACAATTATAGTTTTCTTGAAAGTTACCTAACAGGTTGCACAAAATCAAAGAGTCAGATGTGGCATTTGGGATAGATTTAATTACTTTTGGAGATTCATGAGCCCTGATTTTCACATGGTTTTTCATACAATTTCCAGTTTAGCTTACACTTCTTAAGATTATTTTATTGTAAATTGAATAAAACAGTAGCATTTATGGGAGAACTTTACCTTTTAATGTTTACTATTACAAATATTTCACTCTTGATATCATTTTAAAACATCATAGTTTATGTAGGATACGCTCTAAGATTTCTAAACAACAACACATATTACATCTATATTTAATGAAAGATAGTGTGCTTGATGCTGGGGATACAATATCACGCATAAAACAGTCTCTTCTTTCAAGGAAATTGCAACCAATATTAAAAAAAAAATTCCTAGAGATTTTCTTTTTGTATTACTCATCTTTTTTATTACATTTCTTTAATTTTCTAACCATAATGCCCGAAGAGGCAGTGTCTGGCAGATTTTGAACTTTATTATCAGAAGGTCAAGATTTGGACGTCAATGCCTCAATCTCTTCATGAGTAATGAAAATAATACCTAACTTATAAAGTTGAGGAAAAAATCAAAGGAGATGCTATCTGGCAATTTTTAAAATATTTTTTAAAATGACAAAAAATATGTTATGAACATCAGTTAAAATAGGCATGAACTATCATAAGTGAATGTTGAGAATAAACAAACATATAAAAGTGTCTCAAATAAATATTACCAAGGAATCTTGTAACAGCGTCATGGAAGTACTAATATGAGTGAGAGCTTGGAAGCAGCTATGATGAGATAGTATTATTTGCGTAGAAAGGACAGCAGATTTTGCAAGGCCTATGCTCTCCAAAGCTACCAGTTTTGATTCCAGAGACAGAAAAATACCATTACAAGTGGCAAAACAGTGATCACAGATGAATTTTGGAGAAACAAGGATTCCTTCTTTATGCAGATATCCTCTGCCATAGAAAAAATGAGGTAAACAACTCACTAAGATACATGAAAACAGATTGGTTTCTAAATAGAATTTTCCAAATTCTTCCCTAGATGTCAGTGCTGCTATTTGAAGATGACTGACTTCTTTGAGTATGCAACCGTGGACGTGATTCTCTCATACTAAAACTCAAAATTACTTTTCTCATCATTAATGAACTGCTTGAGCATTGAAATTAATGTCACCCAAGAATGGACTGAAGAAGGAAAGGTGAATACAAGAGTTCAAATCTCTACCCTAAAATCATTTCTTTTCTGTGTTCTTCCCGTAAAATAGGAATATTACTGATTGATTAAAACTCCACAAGCAGAGCAACGAAATTCAGCAGTCACAATTAAGTCTATACGTTTTACAAATGAAGATGCTGAATTACAATGGGCTAGAGGCTGTACACACTGAAGTGTATGCTTCTAGGTGACTGGGGTATTCTTTCATCCCAAACTTTCAGGAATACAACCTGTATTTTATTCAAATTTCACCAGTGATCCAACAATATTAGTATTCTAGTCCATCCATGTCACTTTCATTTTCTTTAAAATTTTTGACTTTTTTGATTTGGGCTTACATTTAACCCTGAAATTTTCTTGTATGTCATCTGTTGTATAAATAGTTGATTTTCAAAAAAAACATGGAACATATAGATTTCAAAAAATTAGTTGTATAAAACATCTATATTCTCTATTCTATTACTGCAACTATTCAATAAAACATATTATTTAAGGAGAAATTCTCTTAAATAATACAGAGACGTGTCTACACAACATTAGTTGTTCAAAGGTCAGGCTCTATCAATTACAGATTTAAAGTAGGCGTCCAAAGCAGATACATGTTCTGACATGCACGGAGCTGCTTCTTCCTAGGTCACATGCCATAAAACAAAACTACAGGCCCTGAATTTTCATTTCCAGATAGCTTTTCTTGTTTATCAATTTGCTCATTTTGCTTATATTTTTAAGCATTGTGGGTAATTATACAGCTCAGAAATATGTGTTGCATTAAAATTATTCTTAATGCATATTTAACATTAAATAAGATATGAGATCTACCTTATTTTATTTTATTTTATTTTTTTAATTTTTTTTAAAGATTGGCACATGGGCTAACAACTGTTGCCAATCTCTTTTTTTTTTTCTGCTTTATCTCCCCAAACCCCCCCTGTACACAGTTGTATATCTTAGTTGCATGTCCTTCTAGTTGTGGGATGTGGGACGGCCCCTCAACGTGGCCTGACGAGTGGTGCCATGTCCGCGCCCAGGATCCGAACCCTGGACCGCTACAGCAGAGCACGTGAACTTAACCACTCGGCCACGGAGCCTGCCCTGAGATCTACCTTTTTAACTATTTTATTTTTATTTTCATTTGTTACGTAGGTCTATATTTTATTATTAGCAATTACTAGATTTAAAGTGATGAGTTCCCTTATTTCTACATTTGCCAAAGACATGTTGTTCCAGATTTTTTTTTTCAGACTATGTTATGGGCTGAATTGTATTCTTCCAAGTTCATATATTCAACTTCTAACTGCCAGTATCTCACAGTGTGACTGTATTTGGAGATAAGACCTGTAAAGAAGCAATTAAGGTAAACGAGTGGTATGGGCGTGCCCCAATCCAGTATGACCAATGTCCTTAGAGATCAGGAAACAGACAACACAGGAGGACCATATGAAGACACAGCGAGAAGGGAAGACTCTTCAATCCAAGGAGAGAGGCCTCAGGAGAAACAAACAGTAAGTCAAGTCAGCAACATAGCAGAATAAGAAGCCCCAGACCTCTTTCCTCCACAGAGAAACTGGCTTAACAACAGTAGCTGATCTGAAAAGCCTTTATGAGAACTCCAGAAACTAGTTAAGAAGTTGTAATGCTTCAATCAAGTGCAAAGCCAAGAAAAGCCACATGGAAACAAGTAAAAGAACCCGGAAACAAGTAAAGGAAGCTGTTACATTTTACTCAAGAGAGCCCTCACCTGAAGCTCAGTGTGGCTGGAGGAAATGTGCAACTTGTGGCTTCTCTCTCAGGAGGGAAAGAGAGGAGTAGAATGTATGTCTAGTGTTCCAGCTTATTTGGAGGTTGACTTGCCTGACTTTGAGTACTGATGAGAAACTGGCATACTGTGGATTCCCACAGCCAGTGATAGCTCAGCAGCTTGTTGCAGCACCAGATACTGCAGTAGCTCAAACAGACATCAGAGAGAGGAGGAGAATATGAGTGCCTGAAAAAGAAAGCAGTAAACCTCTCTAATTGGGAAACTACAAATACAGGCCTAGAGAAAACACATCCTCAGAAACGGTTTGAGAGGCCTCTAGAATTTCTACCCAGGTTGATTGCTAAAGTTCTTCCCCAATACAAAGCCAGTCTGTAAAGACTGGAGAGGAGTGACTGTTTTTCTCCAATGCCCAAATCCCAGTAAAAAACAACAAAGCATGCAAAGAAACAGAGAAATGTGGTTCAATAAAAGGAAGAAAGTAAATCTCTAGAGACTAAGTCTAAAGAAATGAAGATCTATGAATTAACTGAACAAGAATTGAAAATGACCATCTTAAAGAAGCTCGATTAAATGAGAAATCAACAGCAAAAGGCAAACTGTTAAATTCACATATGTGTGCAAATTAAACAATACACTCTTGAACAATCAGTGGGTCTAAGAAAGCATTGCAAGGGAAATTAAAAATATCTTGAGACAAATGAAAACAAAATACAACACAACAAAACTTATGATGCAGCAGAAGTAGTACTAAGAAAGAAGTTTATAGAGATATATGCTTCATTAAAGAAGAAAGAGGGGCTGACGTTATGGCCTGGCAGTTGAGTTCAGTCTATTCTGCTTTGGCCGCCTTGGTTCGGTTCCCAGGCATGGAGCTACACCACTCATCACCAGCCTTGCTGTGGTGGCAACCCACATACCAAATAGAGAAAGACTGGCAACAGATGTTAGTTCAGGGGGAATCCTTCTCAGCAGAAAAAAAGAAGAAGAAGAAGAAGAAGAAAGATCTCAAAACAACTTAACTTTATACCTCAAGGAGCTAACAAGAGTAGAGTAAAATATGCCCAAATTTAGCAGAAGGAAGGAAATAGTAAAGATTAGAATGAAATAAATGAAATAGAGAATAGAAAAAAATCAACAAAACTATGAGTTGTTCTCCTGAAAAGATCAACAAAATTGATAAACCTTTAACTATACTAAAGCAAAAAGAGAGAAGACTTGGGGCTGGCCTGGTGGAGCAGCAGTTAAGTTTGCACGTTTTGCTTCTGCGGCCCAGGTTTTGCTGGTTCAGATCCCGGGTGTGGACCTACACACTGCTTGTCAAGCCATGCTGTGGCAGACATCCCACATATAAAATAGAGGAAGATGAGCACAGATGTTAGCTCCCGGACAATCTTCCTTCCCCCCAAAAAAGAGAGAGAGAGAAGATTTAAATAAAAAATATCTGAAATACAAGAAGAGATTATAACTGATGCTACAGAAATAAAAAAGATTATAAGACAACACTGTGAGCAATTATATGTCAAAAATTTGGATAACCTAGAAGAAATGAATAAATTTATAGAAATATGTAACCAGCCAAGACTGAATCAAGAAAATAAAAAAATATGAACAGACATATAACTAATACAAAGATTAAATCGGTAATCAAACTTCACAACGAAGAAAATACCCAGGACCAGATGGCTTCCTTGGACGATTCTATCAAACATTTAAAGAATTAACACCAATCCTTCTCAAAGTCATCCAAAAACTCAAAGAAGAGAGAATACTTCCAAACTAAGTTTATGAAGCCAGCATTACCGTAATACCAAAGCAAGACAAAGATACTATAAGAAAAGAAAATTACAAACCAACATTCCTGATGAATATTGATGGAAAAATTCTCAACAAATTGCTAGCAAACTAATTCAACGGTACATTAAGTGAATTATACACCATGAACAAATGGAATTTATTTCAGGAATGCAAGGATGTTTCAACACGTGAAAACCAATGTGACACACCACAATAACAGAATGAGGAACCAAAACCATATGATCATCACAATTCATGCAGAAAAAAGCACTTGACAAAATTCAAAACTCTTTCATAAAAAACACTCAAAAACAAAGAATAGGAGGAAATTGCTTCAACGTAATAAAGGTCATTTACGAAAAGTCCACAGCTAACGTTGTACTTAATGGTGAAAAACTGCAAATGTTTCCTCTAACATCTGGAACAAGGCAAGGATACCACTCTCACCATTTTTATTCAATGTAATCTTAAAAGTCTTAGAGCAATATGGAAGAAAATGAACAAAAGGTATTCAAATTGGAAAGCAAAAAGTAAAATTATTGGTTTGTAGATTATGTAAGTAGAGAACGCTAAAGATTGCACACAGACACACACACAAACTGTTAAAACTAATAATTCAGCAAAGTTGCAAAGTAAGAATCAAGACACAAAAATATGTTGCATTTCCATATGATAACACTGAACAATCTGCAAAGGAAATTAAGAATAAAATCCCGTTTACAATAGCATCAAAAAGAATACAATACTTGGGAATAAACTTAACCAAGGAGACAAAAGACTTGAAAACTACAAAAACATTGCAAAAAGAAATTAAAGAAGGCAAATAAATAGAAAGACATCCCATGTCCAGGAATTTAAAGACTTACTATGGTTAAGTTGCCAATACTACCCAGAGTGATGTATAGATTCAATGCAATCCATATCTATATCACTATGGTATTGTTTGCAGAAATAGAAAAAATATTCTAAAATTCATATGGAATCTCAAAAGACCTTGATTAGCCAAAATAATCTTGAAAAAAGAAGAACTAAGTTGGAGGACTCACATTCCTGATTTCAAAGCCACTACAAAGCTTTGGTAATCAAAATAGTATGTACTGACACACAGGCAGACATATAGATCAATGAAATGGAATAGAAAGCTCAGATTAAAAACCCTCATACAAGAGTCAAATGATTTCAGAGAAGGATACAAAGACCATTCAATGGATAAAGAGCAGTCTTTTCAACAAATGGTGCTAGAAAAACTGCATATCCACATGCAAAAGAATAAAGTTGTTTCTTACCTTAACACTATATATAGAAATTAACTGAAAATGGGTCAAAGACTTAAACATTAGACCTAAACTCTTAATAAGAAAACATAGGGGAAAATCTTCATGACATGGGATTTGATGATTTCTTAGATAAAACACTAAAAGCTCAGAAAATAAAATTAAAAATAGATAAATTGGACTGTATCAAAACTTTTGTGTATCAAAGGGCACCACCAAGAGAGTGAAAAGAAAACACACAGGAGAAAATAATTGCAAAATGTGATTCTGATAAGATTCATATGAAAAAAATCACTGAGGATCTAAATAAACAGAGAAGCATTCTGTGCTCATGAGTTGGAAGACATCTATTCTTCCTAACTTGATCTACAGATTCAATGCAATAAATCTATCTCAATATTCTCTTTTTTAGATATTGAAAAAAGTGATTCTAATGTTTTTTGTGGAAAGGCAAAAGGCCTATAATAACCAACACAATATTGAAGAAGGATTAAGTTAGAAGACTCACTCAACAAAATGTTGTTCTTACAATAATCAATACTGTGTGGTATTGGCAAAATCATTGATACATAGATCAATGGAACAGAATAGAGAGCTTAAAAATAGAACAACACATATGTAAGCTGACTGATCTTTGAGGAAGGTGTAAAGGCAATTCAATGGAGAAAGAATAGTCTTTTCAACAAATTGTGTAGGAATAATTGAATAGCCAGATGAAGAAAGGAAGAATGGAAGGAAGCAAGCAAGGAAGGAAGAGTGGAGAAAGGGAGGAAGTGGAAAAGAAAGAAAGGGAAAGGGAAAAGGAAGGAAGGAAAATGAACTTCAACACAAACCTTATATGTTTCATAAAAATTAACCCAATAATATCATAGACCTAAATGGATAACATAAACCTATAAAAATTTTAAAACATATGATATGGAAAAATCTTATTACCTTGGGTTGATGATGAGTTTTTAGATACAACACTGAAGGCACTATCTATGAAAGAAATATTATAGGTTGAACTTTTTCAAATTAAAATCTTTTGGTCTATGAAAGACACTACTAAGAAAATTAAAAAGAATGGTCACAGACTGGGATAAAATATTTGCAAAACACACATCTGATAAAAGATTTGTGTCCATAATATACAGAGAAATTTTAGAACTCAACAATAAGAATAAAGACAACACAGTTTTAAAATGAGCCAAAATCTGAACAGACTGTTCACCACAGAAGTTACACAGATATCAAATTACAAATGAAAGGAGTCTGAATATAATTTGTTTTTAAGTAATTGTAAATTACACATCAATGAGATAGTACTACACGCCTACTAGAATGGCAAAATTGAAGAAAAGAAACTTGATAATATTAATGGCTGGCAAGTTTGGGGAGCAACACAAGCACTCATTCATTGCTGATGGGAATGCAAAATGATACAACCACTTTAGAACAGTCTGGATATTTCTTACAAAGCTAAATATAGTCTTACAATAAGGACCATGTGAGAAAACATTTGACATTTTCTACTCCAAAGTATTTCCCCAATTTCTTTGAAAACTTACATTCCCAGAAAAATCTGTACATGAGTGATTATAGCAGCTTTATTCACAATTGCCAAAAACTGGAAGGAAAAGATGCCCTTCAATAGGCGAATGGATATACAAACTATGGTACGTCTAAACAGTGGGATATGAGTTAGCAATTATCAGGAATGATCTCTCAAGCAAAGCCAAAACATGAGTAAGTATTAAATGCGTATTGCTAAGTGAAAGAAGCCAATCTGAAAAGGTTACATACTATATAATTCCAATTATATGACACTCTGGAAAAGGAAAAATTCTAGGGATATTTAAAGGATCAATGGTTGCCATGGATTTAAAGTGGGTATGGAAGTTGAATAAGTGAAGCACAGGAGATTTTGGGGGACCAGTGAAAAACTATTCTGTATGATGCTGTAATGATGGATACGTAACCCTATACATTTGTCAAGATCCATGATTTTTACAGACCAAAGGGCAAACTTTAATGTATGCACACTTAAATAATTTAAGAGTTCAGATGATCCCCAGATGGAATGAAGAAAATGAAAAGAATAATCAAACTCTGTTATTAATGTATTAAACAACCTCACTAAATGGAGTGGGGAGAAAACGTGCTGATCTGAGTAACTTTGGAAATGAGTGGATTCATATGACTAGATGCAGAAAAAAATTGTACAAAAGTACTGTGGTCTAGATGATAAAGTTGTTTCCCATGGGATATGTGCCTACAATTTTGATGCTACTATACATGTATACTAGAATTAGACAATCAAGTAAGTGGATGGCAGATGGTGAGTCAGGTTTTTCACTAATGGAGTGGGAGGTTATGAAAAAGTAAGCAGAGAAAACTAGACGGATCCACATATTAATGAATTAAAGTTGGAAATATCAGTATGAATTCATGTTTACTGAACATAGATACAGATGGTTAAACATAGAAATCTTTATAGATATGTATGCATAATCAGGTTAATAGATATATATTATGCACATACTGGCTCTGTCAGCTGAACGGGCCTATAAGCAATGATAACTCAGCAGCAACAAGCGTGCATAGCTACCTAAAATTGGTCTCTGCAAGCTCTTTGGAGAAATGGCCAATTTTAGGACTGGGGCAGGAAATATACAAAATTACCTGCTCAGAAACAAAGAAACTAAAGTGAATATGGGTAAGAGTACATCAAAGGGACACAGGAGCCAACTGAAAGACCTCTCAATGGCCGTAGATGGAGCAATGAATGACAATAAACAAAGTACCAGAGGATTATAAACCAAGGTATAAAATAAATATCCAAGGGTCCATAATGTAATAAATAAAGGATGCACTATAATTAGTGTTTGGGTGGTGAACATGATGTAATGTATCCAGAATTTGAAATATGATGTACATCCGAAAAAAATAAAAATAAAAAAAAATAAAATAAAATAAATGATTGAATAAAGGAACAAACAGGAGAAAAAGACACATTTCCCTTAAAGGATTCCACGTGATTTTTGTAGATACTTTGCCCTCAAAGAGATGGGGCATAACTCACTACTCTTTGAAGGTGCGCTGCTTATAGTGACTTTTTTCCAATGCACACAGTATATAACGGAAGAAAAATAACATCTTTACAGTGATGACACCTGACAACCACTATGTCAGCCAGGTGATCATGGTGAACATCAGCAGTGATTGACATCATGTTGACAGCCAGTACCATCAACATATGATGAAAATTCCATTTTACCTCTATGGTCTACCTCCCTCAAACATATAAATCTAGTCCAACTCTGAGAAACACGATTAAAGATTTAGGCAAATTCCAATTAGGGGACTTTTTGCAAAATACTTGACCAGTACTCCTCAAAACTGCTGATGTAATCACAAGGGAAGTCTGAGAACCTCTCACAGTAGGCAAGAGGAGCTGAAGGAGACATGATGAATAAATGTAATGTGGTATCCTGAGTTGGATGCTAGAAAAGAAAAAAAGACAAGATAGAAATGAGGAAATCTGAATCGTGTGGATTTTACCTAATAATAGTGCAACAATTTTGGCTTTAATGATAACAAATATACTAATGCAAGATAGTAATAAAAGAGAAACTGGCAGTGGGGTGTGTGGGAAGTGTCTGTACCATCTTTACATGTTTTTATAAATATAAAACTGTTATATAATATAAAGTTTAAAAACATGAGTTAGGGATTTTGAAATGGGTAGAATTTGAACAGTCAAAAATAAAGTAGAAAGAAATTTCAGGTGAGGATAAAAACAAGAAAAAGGAGTTGATGTGGTTAGACTAATGGCTTATACAGCTAGTACTTTGTCAGCTGGACTGTCGGTTGGCACTTGTGAAAATGCATCTAACTTTTGTTAACAAAAACTTTTGTACAATTCATTTTGATTTTTTGCTTTTTTTGTTTGTTTAGGAGTCATAAATGTGTTGAATTAATGAAAGTGATGGAAAAACACACATTTATGGTATAAAAAGGCTCTTCAGAATCTGGCACTTGCCTAAGTTTCATCTCCTTAAATGCACTCACTTCCTACACACTGGCAAAATAGTTTTCTGAGTTTTCAATGTAGTTTTCCAAGTTTATGTCTTTTCAGAGGTTGATTAATTTATCCTCCTGTTTTAAACTCAGAATAGTTATCACCTCCTCCAGGAAGACCTCCATCTCACAGTCCAAGATGCACTTTCTCTGTATTCTCGTCATTCACTCTTTTTCTATCACAAATCTTTCATACTCTACCTACATTTTAATGCGTCTCCTCCTCCCTCTTTTTACCACTAGTCTGCACTTTCCTTGGGGGCAAAAACACTATTTACTTTTATCATGAACTTCACACCGTTGTTAGCCTATACAAATATTTACAGAGGGAAGGAAGGAAATGAAAGGTGGTAGATGGGATGGAAAGGAAAAATGTAATTAGATAAAAACTGCATTTTTGTGACTTTGGGTAAAACCTAATTCAGTTAAAAAAAAATCAGTCTGAAGAGTAAGATCTTATGTAGAGGTTTACTCTTTATTTCAGGCCTATAAAGGCCAGAAACCTACCCTCATATAAAAAGCCATGTGAAAAGATTCTATTGTTAATTTCAAATAGAAATGCAAGGTAAGACATGAACCAGATCAGATTCTTGATATTGCTTTGACTCAGAATTCACCAAATATGGTGACAGTGAAACTCATTTTTCAAATAAGCTAAAACAAACCAAATTCCAAAGATGTACTTATAACATTCAGTGTACTGGATTGAAGTTTGTCCTTCCAAAAGATATGGAGAAGTTCTAATCCTCAGTACCTGTGAATGTGACCTTATTTGGAAATAGGGTCTTTGTAAACAGAATCAAGTTAAAATAACGTCATACTGGATTAGTGGGAGCCCTAAATCCAGTGATCAATGTCGTTATAAGAAGAGAGAAATTTGTACACAGACACACAGAAGGAAGACAGCCATGTGAGGACAGAGGCAGAAATTAGAGTGATGTAGCAACCAGCCAAGGAGAGCCAAGGCTTCTTAACAAGGATCAGAAACTAGGAAGAGGCAAGGAAGGATTCTTTCCTAGAGCCTGCAGGGAGAGCATGGCCCTGCGGACAGCTTGATTTCAGACTTCTACCCTCCTGAAGTCCGAGAGAATAAATTTCTTTTGTTTTATGTCACCATTTTCTGGTATACTTAGTTATGACAGCCTGAAAATCTGATATATTTGGTTATATATTTTCCCTATATCATGTGACATCCATATTCAATTCCTGCTTTTCTTATATCATTAATTTCACGCTTGCAAACTACGTAACTTTAAACCTGTATTGTATAAAAGTGTGTATGGATGTGTGTGTGTGTGTGTGTGTGTGATTCAAACATGTTCTATTTTAGATTTAGGGATCGGGAACAAAGAGCACTGTTCCCGATTTGTTTCTTATTCTTTGGTTCTTTCACATATAAGAACCATAAAAGTTTATAAATTGAATTGTTATCATTGACTCTGTGATAGTTGTTGAAATAAACAGATTTTGGACATTTGAAGAGCAAAAAAAGGGGATATTATAAGTGGAAATATTATATATTGTAAAATGTATAATACAGTTCTGATGTAACAGTAAGCAAGAACTCTCTTAAAATTTCAATTACTTATAATCCTCCTGCTCAGACTCTGAAGAACTTTCCATCAAAGTTAAAATCAACTTATGTATAGTTTTAGCATCTATGTGACCTTTCTTTCTTTTTTCTCTCAAGAGTTGCACATGAAACCTGCAGGCCTTTCCAACATTTTTGTCTTTAGATGTTTCCCTTTAAGCTACATCTCTAACCCCAAATAGCTTCGGTTCTTTCTCATAAGCCATTTCTTACTCTGTAGGGAATTGATATAGAAGGTGTGACCTTGGTTTCAAAGAAAATTGAAAGAAGAAAAAGAGGTGGAAACTAAGTAAAGCAATAGGAAGACTTGTACTATTCAAGGTCAGAGAAAATCGGAACACGATTGATTCTAGAGAAGTTAGGCTTAATTCGCCTCATATCTGTTTTCAATACCATCTGTTTTTATACACTCTCTATGTGTCAAACATAGCTGCAAGGATAGAAGTATTTTCACCCATACTCTGAACAGTTATGCAAGTGTACATGTAAATATGTATGTATTTACTCCTTGGAAATTTTAACACTTCCATTTCTAATATTGAATATATGGCAAAATATATACAGAATATCACAGATAAATTTTTAAAAATGAAAGTTGAAAAATTGACAACTATTTGTTGATTATATACTAATATAAATGGAGTGAATATATTTCTGCAATAATGAAGAAAATTCATATTTATTTTTTAAAATAAAATTTTCCATGATGCAGTAAAGAATGTATAATATAGTTAGTTATACTAAATACACTTTTAGATAGGCATGCTTTTGTTTCCTATGAAATGAGGGGTTACATATGTAGCATAGTTTTCTTAAAATTATCTGAGAAGCAATTTGTCCCTTAACTTCCTGTATTGGAACATAATTATTCAACTTTGCGTCTAGGATATTCAAGTATGAACTTATAATTATGAGTATCAAAATGCCACAAGCAATGTTATAACATTTTTCTCACTTAATACAATGGATCAAAGGTGATTTACAACACTTGATGTGTAAAACAAGGACAATATAATGTGCACTTAGAGATGTGGTTATATTTTGATGGCTTACATTCACACATACGACAAATTATGTATTTCCAAAAACATCTGTAATTCTGATAAATTCAATATTTTAGGCACCATGATTATTTTAGAATAACCTTCTAGATAGAAGAATAACCTTCTATAATAACCTTCTAGAATAACCTTCTATTTCATGTGGAACTCTAATAAAACTTTCCAATATTATATACTTGAATAGGAATGTCAAAGGACATTGACAAAAGTAAATGGTAACTCATCCTGCAATGATATTTCTTTCTAAAGCAAAAGAAATTGAAACATAAGAGGGGCCGGCTCTGTGGCTGAGTGGTTAAGTTTGCGCACTCCACTGCGGCGGCCCAGTGTTCGGATCCTGGCCATGGACATGGCACTGCTTGTCAGGCCACGTTGTGGCGGTGTCCCACATCCCACAACTAGAAGGACCTGCAACTAAGATATACAACTGTGTACCGGGGGGCGTTTGGGAAAAAAAGCAGAAAAAAAAAAAAAAAAAAGGTTGGCAACAGTTGTTAGCCCAGGTGCCAATCCTTAAAAAAAAAAAAACATAAGAAAAAAATTCATATTTTAAAAGCAATATGTTGTAGAACTATATCAAGTTGCCAAAATTTCATCCAACTGTTCTATATATTATTGCAACAGTAAAATCACTAAATTTATTTCTACATTGTGGAATATAGACAATTCATCCCTAAAAATACGTATGTTTTAACATTATCTCCCCTCTTCAGTTAAAAGTACTCTAAGGATGGCCTCAAGGATAACTAGGGCATAGATGACAGTTTGGAGTTTGTAAGGTGCTGTCAAATACATTATCTAATTTCCTCTTCATATTCCACTCAGTCTCCTACATTGCCTACAAGCACAGAATCATCACTCCTTAAGCATTATTATGTGCCACATAATGGTAATGCTAATAGAAACTACAGACCAAACGTGAATAAGATTCTGTTCTTGCCTTCAGAAACATTCAAATTCTAGGAAAATCAGAGAAATCAATATTTTATATGTGGAGAAAATATATAATAAAATGTGAGATTAATGATAGAAGGTTACATAAGGTGCTGTGGGAAGATTACTATAGGCACTTATTCCCATCTGGGGACCGTCTACCTTAGAGAAATGTCTCTGATGCCATCTATTGAAACGAGGCAAATGAACAGGAAAGAAGGTTATTCTAAAAGAAAGGATAGCAGGAGTAAAGGCTCAAGTGTACAGCGTAGTGAAGCATGTATAGCAAACCACAACCAGACCAGGGACCTAAAAGTGAAAGGACAAAGCCTGGGGTCACTTGAGACCATGTTGGTGAGACATGGGAGGACTTTGACGTTCTGCTGAAGAGGTTGATGCTCATCCTGAAGAGAAGACAGCAAGCTACTGAAGAGATTTCAGAAGAGAAGACACACAATCACTGTCATCTCTTGAGATGATTTAGCCTGCGGGTGATGTAGGACATAGAGTTGAGAAATAAAAACCTAATGCAGAAAGACAGCATAAAATGTTATTTGAATAGCCTTAGTGAGAGAAAGGGAGAATTTTACTAGGCAGTGGTGTAAGGAGATAGAGTAAGAGCATTGATAAGGGGCGGCTTTGAGAGATGAGGTTATAAGTTCTATGTGTACTTGTTGAGCTTCACATATATGAAGGCCAAATCAGGTATGTTTAAAAATCAAGGATACATGAGACAATCTCATTCAGAATTTTGTCTCTTTACCATGTAGTCAGTTCTGGATCCTACTTCAATTCCATTCTTTCTTTGTTTTTGTAGATATTTGTCAGAGTTCTTAGTTGTAAGTAATAATAGATGACTCACTAATATAATCAGAAAATGAAATTATTCTGGATAGCTCACAGAATCATGGGAGGTGCTGAAGAGTCAGCCTTAAGTCTAAGCATCCAGAACCATGCCATCGAATAAATACTCTTACAGATTTGTAAATGAGCCTTATTTTGGACTACAGATGTAAGGAACATTTTAAAACCAAATTATTTATCTAGATATTACCCACATTTGTAAAATTCTATCCAAATTATTTTTCTTTTAAAAGCAATTTTCTCTATCTCTCATATAAGAATGAGAAATTATGACCATACAATATATTTTTATGTAATTTTTATAATGTATTTGTCACTGAGATTTTTTTAATAAAATAAAGCTAATGTATGCAAAAAGTCGGACTTTTAAAATGCTGAACTACTCAGTTTAATTTGAAGTTACTAACATGACTTTGGTTTTTGTGTATAATAAAATTTGTATTATTTTTGCCAGTAAAATTGACATTTATTTCACAATGATAAAATTGTTTTCAAACACCACATTTTAACATCTAATTTTTAATTTATTTCTAATATAGATAAATTCTTACTGTATTTCATAGAGCTAAGGTGATCTGAGTAAAATGCCCTCTTTTTTTTTGAGCAAAAGGTCATATTAGAAAAAGTAGTATTGCTCAGCATTCCTGCATCTTTCCTTCTTCAATGTAACATTTCATATTCTGTAATCTAGTCTCTCCTTTGTTAACATTTGTATTATTTCTTGCATCACAAGTAATTTTTCTCTACTTTGTCCATGAATTGATTGCAATAATATGAAAAATTATAAAACCTATAAATAAATTTTAAACATTTTACTATATTGATATCATTAAATAAAGATATAAATACTAATCTAGTATTACATTTTATCTCAGTGGGTAGGAAACAAAAACTTTTGGGTTATTTAAAGAATGTATATATACATATGCTTTACATATATATGTGTGTGTATAAATCAGATGTACATACACTAACATATATCTAAATAAAAAATTGGACTAAGGCTTTTTTTATCCAGCTTTTAATTTTTTCTGCCATTTTAATTTTCTTTGTTTTGTACTGTTTCCTGTTACCATATTTTCCATTGTCTGAAATCTCCAAAGAAAGTTATTTGACCAAGTGCCCCTTTTGTGTGAAGTCCTCCATTCTCCTGCTCCATTCTCGATGGGTTGGCTGGTCTCTGTGTCCCACAGGTAGTGCCTTGCATTTCTTTCACTTTTCTCTTGGATTGTATCAGCTGATGTCAAAATCTCATGATGTCTATCATTTGGGTTCACGGTCATGGTTTGCTCTACCACTTGTTCAAGTAGAAAGAATGCACTAAAAGCAATGTTTTTATGGTAAATTATTTTGCCCATATACTTTTTCTCTTTCGCTAGCCTGATAGGAAGATTCTACTACCCCATTCCACTAATGTTGAGCCTGACCATGGGACTTGCTTTGGTCAACAGAACGTGTGTGGAAAGGAAAGCCTGATACTGAGTATGGTCCATAAGAGCCATTATATGTCTCTGCTTGGCTCGCAAGAGCTTCTGGTCTTCACCATGAGAAGATGCCTAGGGCAGGTACCGGCTCTCTAGCATGGCCCCTGAATTAGACATGTGGAGTCAATCTACCTCAAGCAATTCACAGTTGGCTAGCCTGGAGCAGAGCCTACCCAGCTAAATTGAAGGTCTAGGAGTTTAACATTTGCTTATTGGACAACTTTTAGCTTTGGGATAGTGTTGGTGTTTAGTTATGTTCCAAAAACTGACTAATAAAACTTATTTTTGGGGACCAGCCATGTGGCCAAGTGGTTGTTTGCGCACTCTGCTTCAGTGGCCCAGGGTTTCACTGGTTCGGATCCTGGGTGCAGACATAGCATAGCTCACCGGGCCATGCTGAAGCCACATCCCGCATAGCGCAACCAGAGGCACTCACAAGCAGAACATACAACTATGTACTGGGGGACTTTGGGGAGAAGAATTTTAAAAAAATTAACAACAGTTGTTAGCTCAGGTGCCAATATTAAAAAAAAAAAAGAAAACATTTTCGAATGTGTCAAAATTTCTTAATTCTGAAGTCAAACTTACAGTTTATCTTGTTATAGAAAGCTCGAGTGAAAATAATTGTACTTTAGAATTCTGAAAGTTTTGCTCTATTATCTCCCAGAATCCAGGTATGTTGATATCTCTATAGTGTCAGATTCTAGTCTAATAGATGTTCTGTAGAACTGACTTGTCTCTATTTCTATACACATTTGGATTTTCTCTTTATCCCTATTGCACAATTTTAATATATTGTATTAGTGTTTTTTATTAATTGTGTTTAGCACTTAGTGACTTTATCAACTTAAGCTTTGAGGATGCATGTACTTCATCTTATATGTCTTTTGTAGTTTTATTTCATAAAAACATATACTTTTTAGTGAATATTATTCATAATTTTAATACAACATTGTAGCAGTTATATCAGATTATGGATGCTTTGTTTTTAGAACATCAGTGTAGCAGCTTCCACTCACATTATCTCTTTTCTGGCAAATCCTGATGCAGGTATTGACTCTCTGCTCCTATGTGTTCAAGGAGCATGCCATCTTCCAAGATGATCGTTTGAATTATATTGTGCTCATTCTCCTTACCAGTGCTGAGATTTAGTACCCAATTTTGATAAATCAAACCCAAACAGATAACTGTTTGGGGACAACTGCGAAGGCTTTTATTTCCTTAATAAAAAAAATTTTATGCAAAAGAAAATGTAGTCAAAGGACTACTGTAACAGTTGTACTTTTACTTTCACTCACTAAAGATCCACACTTATGTGGTGACTTGATTTATGAGAAAGGTGACACCATAGTGCAGTGGATAAGAACATTCTTTTCAAAAAACTATGCAGGGCAAATCTAACAACCATATAAACAACTGTATTTTGACTCTTCCCTCATACTATAAACAAAAATAAGTTCCAGATGGATTGCAGATGTAGTTGCAAAATGTAAATATTTTGGAAGAAACCATAGGATAATATCTTCATGACTTTGAATAGATGAAGATTTCTTAAACATCATGCAGATAGAGGATAGGACACAGAGCATGCCCTAGAAGAAAGAGCTACAACCTATGAATAAAAGCAACTTGAAATAGACCTACCCCCAAAAGACCACCATCAAGTCTCACAAAAATTAAACTAAATCACTGGTACTCTATCATCTGCCAGAACAAAAATTAGCTTTAGTAGAGGAATAAAATCTTATTCATATTCTCTACAATTGTCATCCATATTCTCTGATATCCCAGAAAAAAATTAAATACCAAGAAGAAGAAATGAGATGCAATGATCAAAACCAAAAGAAAAACCAAGAAACAGAAATGGACTCACAGAAAATTTAGTAATGTACACATAATTCAAAATATGATGTACATACGAAAATAAAAAATAAGTAAATTAAAAATTGAAAATTAAAAAATAGAAAAAGTTTAGGAATTTTTCACTTAAAGATTTTAAAACAATTATGATTGGTATTTTGTGAAAGTAGAGGAAAATGAGCAAGAGATAAAAAGACATAAAATTTCAATAGAAAACCAGAATCTACACAAAGAATCAAATACATATATTTTAGAACAGAAAAAATACTGTCCCTGAAACTAAACTGTCAGTCGTTGAGTGTTAACAGCAAAGCACACTGTTTAGGGCAGAGCACAGAGTGAGAGAACCAAAAGAGAGAGAGAAACAAGAAGAAAACATATCAGAGGATAAACATGTAGCTCTCTGGCAAAAGTCATAAATATTTTACCTGGATTTCCATTCCATGAGGAAATTAGAGAAATAGAAAGGGCCAGAAGCAACATTTGATGAGGTAATGGCTGAATATTTTCCAAATTAATAAGAGATATCAGTATTACAAAACCATTATCCTAAAATATACATGAAATTAGACATTTAAGGTCAAACCTGAGTTGCTTTACCATCAAGACAGAGGTTTTCAAAAATTCTTTTAAAGAAATTACTTCAAGAAAAGCAAACAATCTCAAGAAGGAATGACGAAAAAAGAGAAGAGTGAATGTGCTGATACTAACTAAAAATTGTCTTTCATAACAGCATTAAGTTTTTAAGAAAAACACTTAAATATTTGAAAGCAAAATTTTATGTCAGTAGGGATATATTCGAGATCAAGATTTCTTAATTATTTTTTTAGGGGACAAATACTGTGAATTAAAAAATAGAAAGAATATAATTCCAAAATAGTGGAAAAAACAGTGGAATGGGTGGAGAAAATAAATGAACAGCAGCAACAAAATCACATCATTTTTCAATTGCAAGAAACAGAAACAAGAAAGATAGAAAATATATAAATTAGCATGCAAAATGGTAGTGCATATAAAAGAGTAATCACAATAAATATAAATGGAATACAGTAACTTTTTAAAAGTCACAAATTTTTACGCTGTATCCATATTTATATTCCTGTCTATCTATACATATTCTTTAAAAGTCCATATAGTTTGCAAGAGAAGAACTTAAAGCACAAAAACACACAGATGTTGAAAGCAAAGGAATATTGAAAGTTGTATCAGGCAAATTCTGACCACAATATACATTTATCTATATCCATCCAATACATAATACACTTTAAGGAAAACGATATGGAGAAAAAGACACTATGTATTAACAAAAGTTGTAATTCATCTAGATGTCAAAACCTAAATTTAACAAAAAAGTCTTAAAGGAAAAACAGCAAAATTTAATTTAAATACAGGGAAAAATTGACAATTCCACCAACATAGTGGAGATTTCAGCATACTCAACCAATTCTTAATTGGTCAACATCGTTGATAAGCTTGATCTATTTGGTACATATTTGTCACTCATCAATTAGTTTCACTGCCCTTCCAGTGAATCTACTGAATGTTTAGAAAAGTACATGTGTACTCAGCAATAAAGCAAGCCTTAATAAACGTCCCACCTTTACTTTCTTATTTTACTGTCTTCTGTCAGCTATGAATTTTCCACACGTTCGAAAATCTGCCTTTGAGTTCCATGTTGTGGTCCAGCCATCTGTTTTCCCTCAGTTACACCAATGTTACAGCATTTTAATTACTATTACTTTATAATAAGCCTGGTAGGTGCAAGTTTCCTCTTTCTATTCTTTAAAATTGCCTTATATATTCTGGGCCCATACAGTTTTAAATAAATATTAGGTACACTTTACCACCACAAAAATGATTTTGGAATTATAATTAGTATTGCATGGGTTTTAGAGATTAATTAGAGGAATGTACATATTTTTATGAACATTACATTTTAATATTTATTCTGTCATTTTTTATCTTTCAGTAGTTATAAAATATTTTTAAATGTTTTTGCTAAGCTTTGTTGGATTTATTCTTAGGAACTTAATGTATTTTGTTGCCATTTCAAAAGAGATAATCCTTTTCACAATAACTATTTTTTCCTTATGTTTGTTGCTGGCACATAGCTCCAGAAACTCTGACTTCATATGCTGATTTGACTCAAGCAAGCTTACTAAACTCCTTAGTCCTAAATTTGCCTGTAATTTCTCTTTTCTACTATACAGAAAGACATATGAGCTACAAAAAACAGCAACTTTTTTCCCTTCCATTACAATCTTACAGAATGAAAAATGTTGACAGCAACTTATTTTGTTATTTCTGACTTCAGGAGAAATATTTTTAGATCACCACCATTAAAGATGCTGTCTGGTTTAGGTTTTGGGTACTGTGTCAGTTTAAGAATGTTTCTCCCCAGCTTTAGTCCTCTAAGAGAAACTTTGTAATGAATGTTAATTTTCAGTGAAATTTTGCATGTATTAAGATAAAACTTGTGGGTTGTTTTCTACTCTAAATGATATGTGAGATATATAAATATCAAAATATATATATTTTTAAATGGCAGAACTTATTACATCTCTTAGGTAAGTCTAATGGGTAATGATTTTTTTATACATGATGATTTTGATTTGATCATGTTTTATTTATGAATTTTACATAAAATCATTGCTTATTTTGTAAAATTTTTGAGAAATGTCAAATTTTTAAATTTAATAGTTTATATAAATATTTGATTGTACATGCAAAAAGTTCCTATTCACATGAGAAGATTCTCATCAAACCTTACAATATTTTTAATGGTCATCCTTCTCTTAAGATTTTCTATTTCTTATTGATTGATTTTGGTTATTTGTATTTTTAAAGAAATTGACCATTTCATGTATATTTTCTAATATTGTGGCACAAATTTTTCCTTTTCTATATTTTCTGTATCTTTTGTACCACCTTCTATTACTAACATTAATGTGTGTGGCCGTGTGTGTCTGTGTATGTGTGCATTTGTGTGTGCACACATCTTGGTTCTTGATTGTTTTGAAACATTGTTTTGAAAATTTCGTGTTTTTTTCCTCTCAGAGCACTAGTCCTTTGTTATACTGATTCCCTTTGTGACTTTTAAAAAAATTTTGTTTATATGAAGTCTTTAATATTTCTTTTCTCTCCTACTTGTCATGGATATAGCCTATGATATTTTCCTTCACTTCTAAAAGAAAGTTTAGGTAGTTTTTTAAAGTAAGTAGTTTTTGAAATCCATAAATGTAAGAGAATAAATTTTCCTCTAAATTTATTAAATACCAATCTCTTGGCTTTCCTTTATATAGCTTTATTTTCATTTATTTTTCAATACTTTATAACGTCCATTATCATTTCTCTTTGACTCATAGATTATTTAGAAATTGTGTTTTTGTTTTTTTGCAATTTCCAAATGTTATTTGGTTTAGAATTTACTATTTATTTCTATATTATGTTCTGATAAGAGTATCTGGTCTAGATAATAAAATTTGTTGGTGTTGTCACTTGCCTGAATGCATAGCATGAAGTCATTTTTTTAAGCGTTCAACCTATGCCATAATAACATTATTTTCTTTAAGGGTTTGTAATTGGTTTTTGTATCTCTTAGCTCAAGAATTTCATATGCATTGTTCACCTCATCTATATTTGTATAATTGCTTTGTCTGCTCTGCAGCAATTTTACAGACAGTTTTGAAATCTCTCACAATGATGTGTTTGTGTTTACTTATTACATTTGGAGATTGTGCAGTTGGGTATGCTCAAGTTCACAATTGTTTACCTTTATGTTTTTCTTTTTCAATATTACATAATTACCATCTGTATCTTTTCATGCTTTTATAAAATATATTTTGTTTTATATTCATATTGTTTTCTAACTTTCTTTGTTTCATACTTAGGACATATTTAATTCTTCTTATTTTTTAATTAATTTTAGTCAAAGTTTTGGTGTGTCTATTGTCAACAGCAAAGAAGTGGATTTTTTGAATATTTTATATCCAATCTAAGATCTAGCTGTCTCTTTTAACAACAAGGTAGAATTATTTGCATTTATTATAATTAAATTTTTATTTGGAAATCTTTATTGTTATTTTATTTTGCCACGTTTTGCCATTTTTTCCACATTTCCTTCATTTATTTGACCTACATTATATTTCTTATCTTTCCACTTCTTTTCAGTTCTACTAGTTGATAAGTTAGACATTTTTCTTTTATTCTTTTAGTTTTTGTCCATATATTTTTAATATGCATACTTTACATAATTGTGCAAAAAATAATTTATATCTTTCTCGTGAAATATTATTAACCGTTTTTCAAATATTTATTTGAAATTTATGTTATTTGCTTGAATTCTGTATCTAAATCTACTGCTTATTTTTATTTTTTTAATTATTTTTATTAGTCTTGAGAATTTTTTTAAAATAAATTGTGGATACAAGGCTTTACACCAATATATGCTTTGCAAATAATTTCCCCTAGTATGTTGTTTGTTTTTTCATTCACTTAATGGTGACTTTTCAAGAGTAAAAGTTTTTGATTTTGATAAGTTTCAAATTCTATGATTTTTAAATTGATCATGCTTCCTAAAACCCGCTGTATTGATATATAATCACAAATAAAAATGGAATATAATTAAGGTACATAATTTAATGTATTGATATCCATTGTAAAATGATCACCACAAAATTTATTGTGCTTTTGAATATAATATTTAAAAATTATTTGTATTACCCAAGGTTTCGAAGATTTTTTCCTATATTGTCTTGCAGATATTTTGTGTTCTACAGCTATGTTTTGTCAAGACTTCGAAGGGTCAGAGATAATACACTACTTGCAATGCAACAAGGTAGCACGCTGCAGATCCATTTTGATATCAGGAAAAGCTAGAGAAGACAGAATGCATCAACTCTTATTTCAAACTTTCATTCTTTTTCTGACATTAGAAATATAGTTCATCCTACATATCAAATGTCAAGGTGATTTGACTTGTAATGATTATCAAATGGTAAACTATTTCTCATGGGAGAAAGACAAAGCCCTATCTTTCAGAAATGAAAGAAACAGTAATTCTCAAATCTCATCCTTAGATTTGAAGTCCACTCACAAGAACTACACATGATGGCCATCACTGAACTAAAGCACAAAACCAGAACAGAAGAAGCTACACGCCATTTTAACCAAAGCCTTGGGAATACTGACGTGAGCTTCCAAAAACTTACACTGACTGGAAACAGGCTTGGAGTAAGGCAAGTTTTAAGTCCATATGTTAGCATGGGAACTGAAAACAATAAACAGGGTAAGAGGTAGGCAAATCATTATGGAAAGTGGAACATCAAATATAGAGAAAACATACTCATCCAGCGATGAAAACTGGATATTTCTACTTTTAAAATTCTTAATAAATATTATTAACTTTGGCTTGATACTCATACACACATTATTTACTAAAAGATATAAGTGATAAGAGAGAAATATTTTATCCTAATTTTAAAATACAGTAATTTTAGACTTTTATTAATTGTGATATGTACATATATTGTTTTAAATAAGATCTTCCTCTAGTGTGCTTAGAAGTCTACTTATTTCTCTTTTGAATGTAACAGTAGTAGGCACAGCAATTGAAAAATAACCTGAAATAACTAATTTAATGACTGGAACCTAATCATGTATATGTGTGTGTATATATATACACACACACACATATACATGTATGTGGCATGACACACATCTTAGGAGGTTAGATTGCAATATGACGGGCCTAAATGGTCTTTGGTTCTATTTCGTTTACTTCACCAAAGTTAAATTGTACAATTTCTCTTTAACTCTTCCAGAGAAAATCATACTTACCTGAATCTAAATATGTTTCATCGTACGTATTTTGGCAGCTGTAACAATGAAGTTATTAAGGAATCGGAATGTAACATCAAACAAAGAATATCCTGCTATTGTAGAAATATATAGGTTATTTTGTCATATATACCACATTATGGAAAGTGGAAGTATATATTAACACTTAAGAATGGCAGACCCTTCAGACAACTTTGCCCTTACCTACTACACCAAAATGAATTTATATAATGAAGATGTATCCCTTCCTATTGGAACCTGCAAATATTATTTTCTATTTTTAGTGATAAGTTTTGGATGTACTACTTTTGAGGTTTGCATAATGTAACCTTACAACAGAAAGCAACACAAAGGTTGTTCAAATAACATCAACCTTTTCATTTATCCCAAAGGAACTTCTGGCTTTTACAGATATATCCATTTTTATAATTTGATTGTGTTAAAATATACTTGGGTTGCAGTCAACAGCACAACTCTCTTGACCACTTTAGTGAGATGATAAAAACACTGATTTGTGTCTATTACTCTACTTTCTAAGTATTCTCTTTCTTGCACAATAGGACACAAACTACAACGTGCATCATTTAACATGATAATCATATACAATCTCAGATAATGCCAGGTCAGTAAATCGCATCACAGTAAACTTTTCCTCTGTACGTCCCTATAGGTGAACCATAATGTAGTCCTTTCAAAATTCTGGAGGCATAGCTTTCTCTGTAGAGAAGTATTCTCTCTTCATGAAACAGCTTCTGGCTTGCCACTGAGCCCTAGTAAATATTGAGTTGTTGGCCACGTACTGGCAAGATACTATGTAATCAGAACTACCAAAAATGCACTAGGTGCTGTCTGACCCAAACAAGCCATATGGATAGGTATGCACTCCATCATCAAATGGAAGTGATGTATACAAAATTGACCTCAAGCAGGACCCGAACACTCCAGTAAGTTGCACAAGCTAGTGGTTCCCCATGCCATAACCCTACTGACGCTAGCTTGCCTCTCTTCTCTCAACCCTGACTATGGCCTCATATGGATTTGACTGAGAAAGAAAATGTTGTGGGTCTTGTTCACGCATAGCTCTATCACAGCTTTTCCTGGGTGGCAGTAGAGGACACGGGTGAAAGGAAACTCCTGCAGTAGAATTAACTTTAAATAGTTCACCTGGTCATTAAATTTTCCAAGAAAGAGACATGACAAAAGGCACAGATCCACATTGTTTCATAGGTAGTGGATAGGATTCTGCTGGTTGGTGAGATCTGAAAGGAAGATGATTAGAAAATTAGTGATGAGGAGGTGTATTTGTATCTCATGTAAATGCTCACTCAAGATCAAATTCAATCTCTCCTTCAGCTTTATTGTAAGGTATTGTTTATTTTGTGAGATACAATAACTGTTCAACATGGTTTTGTTTTCTTTTTGAAGTGTACTTTAGGGGAAATATTTTAAGGTTTAAATGAATTGTGTTGGGTGTAAAAGAAAACATCAAAAATAAATTACAGTCTTGGCACTATTGTATCCCTTTATATAGGTGAATAAGTGTTGTTGTATACTTTATACTACATAAAATTAATCACCTTGATCATTGTAGAAATATGACTGATGTATGTGTCATTGGGAATAAAAAAACTTGTAAAATGTATGGTGTTTAGGACTTCCTCTTCCAGGCACAATGTATGACACATGCATATATATAAATATGTATATGACTTGCATATATAGAGATATACATAGATCTACTGTGGTCTTTAATCCTTTACAGAAAGGAAACAAAAGTGAGACCTATCATTTCCCCAGCTTTTGTGCCTGTGAGAATTTTCAGGAATACACTACCACACTTTAGGGACAGAGGTCAGAGTTCAAGGAAGCTGAAGCACCAGAATTTGTGAAATTTGTGAGTAAGAGCACATGAGAGGCAGAAGCTCAGCATATAACGAGCTCCAGAAACCTGCAGGAGGGTCACTTTGACTCTTCGGCAGAATATTAAGCTGTGCATACATATTGTGAAACTCCATAGGGCTAGGCAAAGAGCAAGTACAGATTTTAGACAACATTCAAGACCTTTTATTTTCAATCTTAATAACCAGATAGAAAAGATAGGAAGAGATGTCCATTCTTTAGTTGTCACGCAGTTTCTTTCCCTAGCCACCCCATCTTTGTCTAGTGGGTTTTATAAATGAAGTGGCTATAATGACGAGGATGGAGATTTTCCATAGGCTAAACAAGCCCATTCAAGAAAGTTCTCCTGCTACAACCCCTGCTTAGTCAGCAGAGATCAGCACTCACCCCTGGATATGGCACCATCCGGCAGAAAGATGAGTCAGATGTTGGGGAGCAGGTGGAATCACTTTCATCACAGAAGTGGCAGTACTTCCTGGAGTTCAAGGTACCTCTCACTGGAGTAGATACTTAGTCTATATTTTAGTTTTCCTTTCCTGACTACAGTGCTTCTACAGAAACAACCACTGAAGTTATGCAGAATGTCTTCTTCACCATGATGCTTACTTCTAAAGAAGGAATTAATATTGGAGAAATAAAGCATGGTATAGTGTTTATCCTTTGGAAATACAGGTATTACAAGATCCAGTCTGACTTCACATGCTTATTTGTGTCTGAATACAAGAGAAGACTGACTTCCTGGTTCAAAAAGAGGGGGGCAAAAGGGTGAATTCTCCCTTATTAACCTTTTTATTCTATTCAAGCCTTCAATGGATTGGATGAGGCCCAGTCACATTAGGGAGGGCAATCTGCTTTACTTATACTAATTCAAATATTAATCTTATCTAGAAACACCCTCATAAACACACCCAGAATAATATTTAACCAAATTACTGGGCACCTCGTGGCCCAGTCAAGTTGACACATAAAATTAACCATCATACCATCATTCTGAAGAAGATGGCCTGACATAATGGTGGAATGGCCTGTGGAAGATTGAATGTTGGCACCAGCAGGATGGCAACGTCTTCCTGGACTACTGTAACACATTCCAGGCTGTGGTTGCTAAATAAAAGACCAATAGAGCATGCTGTTTTTTTTACAGCCGAATCCACGGATCTGGGAATCTAAGGGTAGAAATAGCAATGACTGCTCACTATTACCTCTAGAAATCTCAGAGTGCAGGACCTAATCACCTGCAGGACCTAATCACCTCCCAAATGCTCCACAATCTAATACATCACATTGGGCTTAGATTTCAAAATATGAAATTTGAGACCAAACATTCAGACCATAAAAGTACCTATCTTAGCTTTATTAATTATTTTTTGTAGAATGCTGTTTATCAAGTAGAAGTTTCCTCCTAGTCCTAGTTTGATGAGAATTTTTATCAGGAATGGGAATTACTTTCTGTCATATGCTTTTTTCTGCAAGTTGATATGCTCATATTTTTTTCCATTATTGTGTTAATAAGATAAATTCCACTGATTATGAATGGTAAACCCATCTCACATTCTTCAGATGAAGGCTTCTCTTCATGATATATTTTCTTTTTCATATATACTTGTGTTCAACCTGCTTGAATTGTATTAAATATTGTATATCTATGTTTAAGAGGGATGTTTTCCTGTAATTTATTTTCTAATTTCTTTATAGAATTTAAGCATTAGAATTTTGCTGGCTCCATAGAATGAGCTGTGCAGTGTTCTTTATTTTCTGAAAAGTTGTGTGCAAAATTGTTAACTTTTCTTTCTTGAATATGTCATAAAATTCACCAGTAAAACTATCTGGGCCTGGAGTTTTCTTTATGTGAATGTTTTGTTTTTGTTATGAATTCCATTTCCTTAATACAGCTGTTAAGATATTCCATTTATTTTTTGTCAATTTGAGTTAATTGTATTTTTAAAAGAATGTGTAATATATCTAAGTTGTTATTTACTTCCTGAAATGTTATGCATAATATTCCATAGTTAGCATTTTAAGTTTTGTAGAATTTGTAATGAGAAAGTCTCTTCTGTTCCTAGTGTTAATAGTTTATGCTCTCATTTTTCTGGATAATCCTAAATAGAGGATGATTAATTTCACTGACATTTTCAAAAACAACAATTACGTTTTCTGTTCATTTTGACAATGTATATAAAAAGTTCTAGAGGTGTTACTTCCCTCTAAAGATACTCACCTTTCCTCTGCAGACAAATCGAGCAATGACTAATTACCTGAATTCAACCAGGGACTGTGCTAAATAGGGGCTGTGTTGCATCCTAGCAAAAGTCAGTGTACCTTTGCTCCCTTAAGGATTTTCACCTGAGAACCTGGTATAATCTTTGAGGTTCTCCCTTTGGCATGACTTGAATTCTATTCTCTTTTCATCCAAAGCAAAGATCTCTCTGCTCTTCTTCTCCAAGGTTTCTGATGAGCTTTGTTGCTTCCTGACCAATTCAACTAAAGTTCTTAAGGTGAAAACTGTGGTTAAAAACGAACTGAGGTCTGCCAAATGCTCTTTCAATTTCTCTCATCACCATTGCTGATCTTACACGGGTCGCAATGTCCTTAAATTCTTCCCCCTGCCTATAGTCAGTTTTCTTAAATTGTCATCATAGGAAAAGCAGCTGCAGAGAAACTGCTCCTGTCTCAAGTCCCACTTTCTTCTTTGCCTTAGCTCCTCTAGTTATCATTGCCTCATTAATCTTCTCTGTCTTCAAGCAGATAATGTCTATATTTTTCTGTTTTCTCCGTGTTAATCCATGTGTCACACCAGTTGACATACAGCTACTTCAACAAACCCATAACTCAGAGGTTAAAAATATCTACATTTTTAACAAATTGAGTACTTTTTAAAATTTGCATTGGACAAAAGAAGAGAATAAATATAAAAATTTACTCTGATTTGTATTTATATATATTTATATTTTTTTATCCATTTGATCTGAAAATTTTCCAGTGTTTGAAACCCTTATCTTAAGGCATAAAATCATCAGTTTTAAAATTTATTCTATGTTATATATTTGAATTTTTTCCTTTAATAAGTATATGAGAGGGTAAGTCAATTTAATTTTGTCCTAAACCTTCACTATTTTCTAAATATGTTCTTATTTTGAAGTCTATGTTTAGTTTCTTTACGACTGTGTGTCTGCATCTTCCTCACGTATTTCTTTTTCTTTTAGACAAGAAGAGCAATTAGTTAATTTTTGTCCTCTCCTTTTCACAGACTATGTCTTTCATTAGAGTTATTCTGTTTTTTCCCTGTTATTCAGTTTTCACTTTTGGAAGTCAAATATTTTCTTTAAAAAGGAACACTAATTTAATTTGTTGCCTGACTTGAGCTCAACTTTGAGTTCCACCAGAGTTACTCTGATTAACACATTGCGAGTCTCACAGAGTTCTGGTCTTCACTGATGCTACATTTAAATTAGAGAGCACAGCCATAATTGGACATATGCTGACATGGATCAATAGACACATTCTTGCTATTCTATGCACAAGGTACATTTTTCTTAAAAAAATAAAACTGATACAATTTTTAAGTTAATTTTCAGTAGAAAAAATATGAATGTAAATATCATTTAGTAATTAGTCTATATATTTAAATGTATATTGCTTAAAATTGCTTATATTAAATCACAATTAGATACCCGGAAAACATTCATAATTTAAAAACTTGTCTCAGGAAAAATAAAAGTGGTAAACAGCTTAAATGTATTCCTAACATAATCAACCTACCACAATTACATATTTGAAGATTTAGGAAATAAAACCCAGTAGAGATGTATATTAGCAAATTGTCCATTTTGGTTTCCTCCTCTTCCAAAGTAACCGCATTCTATGACTGACCACTTGAGTGGGGATTTTGTCACATTCAAAGGTATAATAAAAGACAGAATAATACAAACAACTGTACAACCTTACTGGGTCAAGGCGTCATAGCTTCTATTTTCAGGTGGCAAATCTATTACTAAACTGATCTGCAGTTACTTCCTTCTTATAATACACATTTTATAGCCAATTAACATTGAGTACATAGCAATACACAGTATTTTATTTCAACTTGTGGATGATATCCCTGATACTCTAATATATCAAAACTCAGAATTGTACCATGAAGCCCACAAAAGTAACTTACAGAAAATATTGTCAAATAACATATAAGTTGCAAAAGTTTCAAATATTTATGAAATTCTAAAATTGTTTTGAATGTATATTTTACATTACATATTTTAATTATCTTATTTTCACACATCCCTAATGTATATTAATTTTCTACTGTGTAGTGCACAATAGGAAGCATTATGCGAAGAAATAAAAATGATATATAAACAACACTTAGGTGTTTGTGAAATTTTAACATTTAGATATTCAATATTTAGATTAATTACTCCAGTGACTCCATACCAAAAACAAAACAAAACAAAAAAACCTTGAAAAACTGAACCAATGCTAAAAATAGGAAATGACCATGTATTATATATAGAAAATCAGTCTCGGTAAACTGGGCAGAAATATTTACCGCATTTGATGGGGTTCAGGAAACACTACCTCAAAATATAGCACCTTGGCATATTGAATATTTCAGGCTGAAGGAATTTGTGAAACAGCAGGTGCAGGAAGGAGCTTCTGACCTTCCCCTGAAGCAGGTCCTAGGACCCTCAGGAGAGATGGCCTCGGAGGAGATCCCTACCTCCGAAGACAGTCCCCGAGAGAACTCTGGACACACAGACCGTGCTGTTCCCTCAGGTTGCTGCACTTAGTTCACACTCTTCTTGTCTTACACATTTTTCTTTTCCATGACTTTCCACTTCTCATCAAACCTGGCATAAAAACTCTCTGGTCCAACTGTTTCTTCAGGTCTTCATTTCCTTGTGAAGGCTCCTGTGTCATGTAAATCTCAATAAGCAATAAATATGTATGCCTTTCTCTTGTTAACCTGTCCTTTTGTACAGGGGTCCCAGCTAAGAACTACGCAAAACAGTTAAGGGACATTTTTTCTCTTGTAGTTGGAATAATAAAATGATTCTGAAAACCAAGTGCAATTACAAATACTTTGAATTATTTTTAATAGTGCTCCTGCAATTTTTCTCATAGGTTAGCAAAGGGCATATTTATAATTCTGGCCTCTGTAATTCTGTGTTGTACCTGAGGCACAGATAGCATTTATTTAATCATGGTTTTTCTGACATTCGACACTGCTGTAATCGGGGGAGTAAATTTAGAACTCGATTAAGAAAAAAAAGCATAGAAGGATATTTTCTGTATTGCTTTAATCTCCCTGAGAATCACTTTACCTGAATCTCTTTGGCTTGATGCCGTTAGTCTACTTTACCAGAAAGAGACCTATGAAATGCATTGTTGAACTTACTATAACAATCCAGTTCAGATTGTTTACTGTATCACACAGTGTTCACTACAAGAGTTCTCGGGAGAAATTTCTCTCTCAGCTTAGGACCAAGCATATTATTTTTCTATGGAACATCTGGTTTGCTTTTATCTTAAGTGCACTATAAATAAACACAGTGATAATGTTCTCCTGTTTGCATCGACTGTTGAAAAGCTTAGCGCTAAAATTGTTACACTCTTTGAACAAGTGTGTTGGAATTAATAGCATATATTTAATGTTCCCATCTCTCTCCTAGTTTCACCTTGCTTCTTTTTTCTCCTTGACTTTGCTTAAAAATATTTATTCATTGTAAAAATATAGTTTTTGCAAGTAGTCTTAAATATTTTACTGTGAATTCAGTGAGGAATTATGTGAGCAGCCTTATAGCTAAAGGTCTGAAATGCAGAGAAAAGAGAAATGTGGAAGATTTTAGTCTAATTTTAACAAACTTTTCTTCATAACCAGCTGCGTTTTAAAAGACAATGAATGTTAAATTTTCTCAAGAAAAGGAGTTTAATTGAATAGTTGGCTTCAAATGGCTGTTTTTATATTACAACTTGGGCATTTGAAAAAATCTGCCAGCAGCAGAGCAACAGCAGCTTGGTACAAATACGATGTCGTATTTTTTGTTTGTTTATTTTAATTTTGTATAATATTCCTCATAAAGCCTTCACCACATGTGATTCTGGCATATGGACTAGAGGATTTATCTGTGCTTCAGGCCAGAAGGAAAGAGGAAGAAGACTGCTGTGAAGTTTAGCACAAACAGAAATAATGAAAGTTAGGATGTGAACCAAGGCCAAAATGCAAGACAGAGATTATAATATCAGACAGTTTTAAATTGCAGGGGCCTCAAAAGCTCTCACATATGTCTTGGGTTTTCTCATATGTAAAGTGAATGTGAGTATGTAAACCATGGAGCACAATGAGAGACACAGAGCATTTAATACATGTCCTTGCCCCCCCCCCTTGGTTTGTTCTTACCCTTGATTCACAGTACTGACTCTCTGAATGTATTCTCTAGAGATTTTTAAAAATTACTAATGTCTGCCCCTATTTACAGGCAAAAATCTCTCACTTGGTGGAGTCTAGGAATCTGCAATCTTAAAGCTTTTCATGTGATTCTATTTCTATTCTATCCAGTCGTTATTTTCTCAAATGGCCTTATGAGGCATCTGTAAAAGGGTTTAGCATTTGATACAACTTTTGAGTCTGAATATCCATTGAACAAGCCTGTGAATGTGAGCATACCAGCATATTTAGCTCAGGATAGAGTTCAGACAGACTAGCATCATTTGAGCAATAGGATACTTCAATGATTTGATGGCTATTTTGAGTGGACATGAAGATGGGGCCTCTTAGGGAGAGTGTGAGCCCCTTCTTGCCATCCATTTCTTCTCCTTCCAGGCTTTCACTACCTATAATTTTCCTAAACCAGTGCATATGAATATCACGAATGATTTCTTTGCTGTCAAATTAAATACTTTTGCTCATTATCTCAATCTCAGAATCATTTGGCACAATCAAGCACCCTTCCTTTTCACAAGGATTTCTCCACTTTTGCTTCTGGCAAAACCACAATCTCCTAGTTTTCCTCCTACTTCACTGGCTATTTCTCCTGAGTCACTTTTGCTGGAATGTTCTTATTTTTCTGACCACCCAAATATTGAATGCTCCAGGGTTCAATGCTCTCTGACCTCTTCTCTTCCTTATTTTAACTCACTCTGAGGGGATCTCATCCAGCTACATAATCTTAAATGCCATGTCTATTCTGACGACTCACAAATTTCTACGTTCAGCCATGGCATTTCCCCTGAATGCAAACTCACATTTCAAAGTCACTCCTTTCTGTCTCCTCTTGAATGTCTCATAGGCATCTCATACCTGATATGTCCAAAATCAAACTCCTGGTCTCCTCCTCCAAACTTGCTTCTTCTGGTGTTTATTAAATTAATGATTGCCATGTCCAATTTCCTCAGGTCAAAAAACTTGGAGCCATCCTGAATTCCTCTCTTTCTCCCGCATTCCATATACTAAATGTTATCAAACCCTGTCATAACTGTCTCTAAATTAATTCCAAAGTTAACTACCTTTCATCAACTCCATCTTAGACCAATCTACCATCATATCTTACTTGGATTAATGCCAGAGTCTCCAGATGAATCTTTTCGTGTCCCTTATTAGGCTGTATCTGGTGATCACTTTAAAATGGAAATTCATTCATGCCTTTCCCCTTGCAAGCAGGGGAAAAGCCTCCAAATGTTTCCCAATCATTTAGAATAACATTCCCAATGCTTACCATGGAATAGAAGGCCTCGCATTATCTGCTATGCATAGCTGTCTCTTGGCGTTCATCTCCTAAGGCTTGCCCTGCGGTCATGGAGCTCTAGCTGCTCTGACTCCTGCCATCCCGTATCTTTCTAAAACGTTTACTCCCACTCGGCATCCACCATTCTCATTGCCTGGAACACTCCTTCCATATGTATCTACCTGATTGCTCATTCACCTCCTTTGGATCACTGCTCAGAAGTCACTTTCTCAGAGAGGCCTGCCTTGATTCCCATATCATGTTCAATGTCCTTACCCTGCTTAAAGCTTTTTTTCTTTTTTTGAGGAAGATTAGCTCTGAGCTAACTGCTGTCAATCCTCCTCTTTTTGCTGAGGAAGCCTGGCCCTGAGCTAACATCCATGCCCACCTTCCTCTACTTTGTATGTGGGACGCCTACCACAGCATGGTGTGCCAAGCAGTGCCATGTCCGCACCCGGGATCCAAATCGGCGCACCCGGGATCCAAACCGGCAAACTCGGGCCGCCGAGAAGCAGAACATGCACATTTAACCGCTGTGCCACTGGGTCAGCCCTTAAAGTATCTTTACAGGCCTTGTCTAGGGGTATTTTGTTATATAAGTACGCTTATTTATTTATTTATTTTTCTTTTCCCTTGACCTCCCCACTAGAATGTAAGATCCATAAAATCAAAGAGTTTGTTTGTTTGCTGCTTGCTTTATGCTCAACATTAAGAACAATTCTTGGCATATAACAGGCATTTAATAACTATTTTATTTGCTGAAAGACTGTATGTAAGAATGACATCTGTTTTCTGATGCTTCCATGGTTGAAATAACACACTTATTAGGATTTCATGCTGTCTGCTCTGATCCTCTAGCTTGAGCTATAGCACACTGCTATGTCATAACACAAACTCTCCAGTTCTGTTTGGAGCAAGCAGCTTCAAGAGCAAATGTTGACATTTTTCAAGTTTATTAAACTTTCAATTTAATTTTTTCCCATTGTTTGGCTTCTTTTATATTTCCTTTCCTTTTTAATTTTTAAATTATTAAACTTAAGGTTTATTTTTATGGATTTTAGAAATGTCTTTATCTAATGAAGAAATATTGTTTACATCTTTACGTGTGTGTGTTTACCTGTGACTTGTGCGGCTGATGCCACTGATGGCCATGCCCAAGTTTCACAAGCGTGAGAAATGCAGCAGTTCATTTTGTACGAAATTATTTACAAGGATACATTACAGCTCAAATTATCTATTAGAGATGTGACATCTTCACTGTCTAAAAACTCTTAATTTTCTTTCTCTCAGCTTTTAAAATAAATTCAGGGTACATTTAACTTTGTAACAAAACTAAGGCTTTATGAGACATTTTTCTGTTCTTTATTTTTTTGATGGGTATGGACTGTCAAACACTGTTGTAATTTAAAGTGATTTTTATTTTTGGCAATATAAATATAAACTCTTGCTGAGAATATTCAAATGCCTTCCTCTGAACATAATTAACATGGCAAGTGAGATTTAAAATAACAATAATAAAATAGAAGTCATGAAACCAAGTAATCAGAAAACTCTCCAACCCTGTCTGCATTAGCATTTTTCAATGTTCAAGTTTCTTGCCATACAAACCATTTTATTTTAGCTGTTCATGTTTTAAGATTATAATACAACAGAGGGTTAGTATAATTATGTTTCACTCTTCTGTCTAATAATGTACAGACACTTCCTCGTTTACGGTGAAAGGATTTTCCTGGTAGAATATTGCGTTAGCAGAGCTATGGCAAAAATCAAGCCCAAAAATCAATTTCACATCAATTCTGTTTTTCTTTCATGAGATTAGATAATTAAAAGATGAAAAATAAATTGTCTTTCCAACGCTTCACTCAGAAATCCATTCCCTGGAATGCCACATGTCACAGCTAATATTCTGATGACACCAATCTCAGCAAAAAGCAAACTTAGCATTTTAAGTTTATGGTTCTCATCCCACTTCATCTGTAGCTATGTCCTAACTCCACTCTGCATACTACTGTCCAACATATAGTTTAGTTCAAATAGTTGCTATACCATGAAACTCCTTCAAAGTATTACAAATAATAGAGAGCTGTTGGGATTAACAATTGTTTTACCTATTTTAAAAGATTGAGATAGTTTTAATAAACATATAAAAAATTCAAAGAGAGAAAGAAGATAGCATCTTTGTGACACCATTCCTATTTTGCTATATAAATCTGGTGTCTAAATTCTAACTTAACTGAATCAGCAAATTGACATCTCAAGTCTATCCTTGATTATCACTTTTGTTTCTTTATGTCTCTGGAAATTCAGAGAATTATTTAGACATGCAAGTGACTCATAGATCACTTTCTTAAACCTATTTGCTTTACAAATGCAGGAATGGGGGTTTTGTATTTAACCATTCATGCATGAGGACAGTATCAGAGTGCAAGCTAGAATTCAGGCTGATAAATGGCTATTCTTCTACAAAAGGGAACTTTTTATATTCCAGGACAGCTTATTCTACCAATGAGCAGCTCTATTCAATGAAAAGCTCTGTGGTAAATTCAGGCATGTCTTTAGTATCATGTGCCAACCACTCCTGAACCACACGTGAGCCATGCGGGAGCCACCACGTGTCACCCAGGAGCGAACCACGTGTGTGCCATGCTTGAACCACATGTCAGCCATGCCCTAACCACGTGTGAGCCACACCTGTGTCACGTGTGAGCCACGCCTTAGAGATGCTTGAGCCACGAGGGATTCAGGCCTGAATCACGTAGTCTTGTCCAGGGGAAACTGAACATTTTCTGTTACCACATTTGCACAATGATCTTTCCAACATTTATAGACCTTTCTTATGTCTCCTCTCATTCTTTTTTTCTCCAAAGTACACACATCCAGGCTTTTAACTGTTTTCCGTAAAATGATTTCATCATTTAGGTCCCACAATTTTTTCACGTCTTCTCTAAATCAAATTATTTCTTCTGTCCCACTTTCTCTCTCATCTCTTTTTGAGGCTGAAATTACCTGTACGTTAGACTATCCCACTGATCATTAAAGCTTTTTGACTTCCTTTTTTTTCCTCTCTGTGCTTCAGCTTCAATGATTTCTATTACCCTGACCTCAAATTTACTAATTATTTCTATGGGATGTCCAATGTGCTCTTAAAGCTGTATAGTATTTTCTTTTTATTTCAGATATTTTGTTTTCCAGTTTGAATATTTCCATTTGATTCCTTTTTACTCTTTCCTAATTTTACATGAAATTCCCCGTTTCTTCATCTATTATTTCCTACTTTTCATATAGACTCTTAAGTTGATTTTGTAGTTATTTCAACACTTGTTCAATTTGTGGGTCTGTTTTCATAGACTGATCTATTCTTTTGATCCTGGATTACATTTTCTTCTTATTTTCATCTCTAGTAGTTTTTAAGCGTATGCTGCATGATAAGTTATAACGTGATACCTGGATTTGTACATTGTCAAGACTCAACGCCACGCTGCATTGGGAAGCAGCTGAAGCCTCCGCTCAGGTCTTTAAGCTCTCCAGTTGTGATTTTCTCCCTCTGCGCCTTGGACTCCTGTCTGCAGTTCTGGAGTCAATCAAAGATCTAAGGGAATTTATATTTGGATCTTTTTTGGCTTCTCCATCTGTGGCTCTCTCATATTCAAATGTCCCTTTCATTTTCCAGTCTCTCTTAAAGTCCTGTATTTCTCAGGCTAATAACACTAACTTTCTGTTTGTGTTCTACCCTTTAGAGACTGAGAAACAGCCTCAGAAGAAAATCTGCGTAAATGAGGATCTCACCCAATGTAAGTACTTTCATTCAAGGGTTAAATTTCCTCTAATACCTGCCTGCTTTTGGTCCCTCTTCAATACCTTTAAATAACATTTTTTATATTTGCCCAAGAATTGGTAGTATTTTCTGCAGGAGGGTTCTTTTGATATAAAGCTACTCTGCCATTACTGGAACAAACTCTGTAATTTCTAGCTGTGTGATTGTGGGAAAGTTTAGTGAATAAAATACATGTTTTTTCCCCCATCTTTAAATCACGGATGTTAAATATATCTACTCCCTAAGGATGTCATGACAATCAACTGTGGACATTAATGCAAAGCACTGAAAAGCAAGATTGTGAGCATTTTACTGTTATCTGCACTATGGGAGCATCTCACACAAAAACTCTCAGGGCTAGTATTCTTAGGTTAGCAATAAAAGAAATCAAACCTATTTTTCTTGATTTGGGAGTCACTTTTTGATTGCAAACTTTCCAGAATTCTACTCTATTTTTATATGATAAAGAAAATTATTCAATTCCTGCCACTAGAATATTATTTTAAAAGAGAAATAAAAGAGCTAATACATAAGAGCTTTATTTTATACTGCTTTACCCTGAAGAATAGTCTAGGTTATGCACAGTAAATTAGCATCTATTTAGGAAGATGTTCACAGGTCGATCTGCTATAATTTTTACTTGTCATCTCTTGAGATGAAAAACAGGAAGCACCCCACGGAATATTTCACATACATCCTTTGGTTCTATTTCGGTGAAACTTTCATTAAAAATAATTAAGTAAATAATAATCAAATAAAAATCACTTAGAACTTGATACCAATCTTACATATGTGCATATATACAGAAATGCATAGGCACGCAAACACACAATGGCCTTATAGTTATTTGAAAGCCTCTAATATTGAAGTGGTAGAAACACTAACTGGGTATGAATATATTGTTGAGTCTGGTCTTATTATACAGAGTTTTTCCTCTTCTCTTTTAGCTCATTTTCCCATTGCCTGGCATCTCTTCTGAAACCTTGTTGAACCAGACTAAAATGTTTCAGGGTCAAATAGCAAAACCAGAAATATTTATTTGTAAAATTGTTCACTATCAATTATTTTTAAATTAAGCAACTTCAACTTTTTTTAAACTTCAACTAGATTTATTTATTAGTTTTGTGGAGAATCTTAGAGAAAGTCATCAAATGTGGTTTGAAACCTCTAGAACCGACATATAAATATTTTCTTTCTAATAGAAAAGATAAGATCAACAATTATCACTGTGGTTCTCAGTAGGTCAATTTCACTGATCCTTTCTCTGAAATAAAAAAAAGTCTTCATATGTTCACTGAGGAAGAAAAAGAAATAAGCAAATAATTTTTTGCTTAAAGTTTTTTGGCTTACATTATTATTTTACATTCTTTAAATTTTTTTTGTGAGGAAGATTGGCCCTGAGCTAACATCTGTTGCCAATCTTCCTCTTTTTTCTTTTTTCCCCAAAGCCCCAGCACATAGTTGTATATCCCAGTTGTAGGTCCTTCCAGTTCTTCTATGTGGGATGCCACCCCAGCATGGCCTGACGAGTAGTGTGCAGGTCCGTGCCCGAGATCAAAAAGGGGGAACCTTGGGCCGCCGAGGCAGAGTGCGTGAACCCAACCACCACGTCACTGGGCTGGCCCCATTTTCACACTTTTTGATGCATATAAATAAATTAGGGAGCACCTAATAACCTGCAGTATCCTGACAGATTCCTCAGTGTGACTAAATGAAAATAATAATAACAATATTGGTTGATAGATAATGATATAAAGATGAAGGCTAGAGAGGGAATGGTGTCTGCAGGTTTGACAGACCCTAAGGCACTGACTATTTGACGTGGTCCCTGATTTATATGCCAGCTGTTTAGAGTCTCACTGGAATAGTTGGGTCTCTTTTGCTTGGGTTTTACATAAGCACAGTTTAATAGATACACAATTTCTTTTACACTGAACATTAGTGGAGAATATTTTGATTACATTAATATATACACAAACGTGTGGTTAAGTCATTTTATTTAGCTTTATCAAACATCAGACATTATCTTCATGCCCAAAATCCAGGCTCTTTTGCTTGTTTACTTATTCCTAGTCTAACACTCTCTTGTTCTGTTTCATTTGAGCCGAAGTAGCAGTTACATTCTGAAGCTAAATGTTATGGTTTAAGAACGTATTTATGAGGGGCTGGCCCCGTGACCGAGTGGTTAAGTTCGCGCGCTCCGCTGCAGGCGGCCCAGTGTTTCGTTGGTTCGAATCCTGGGTGCGGACATGGCACTGCTCATCAGACCACGCTGAGGCAGCGTCCCACATGCGACAACTAGAAGGACCCACAACGAAGAATATACAACTATGTACTGGGGGGCTTTGTCGAGAAAAAGGAAAAAATAAAATCTTTAAAAAAAAAAAAAAGCACGCATTTATGAGATGCTTTTGTACTTTTCAAAATGAATGTTTTGTTTTAACTTTTTATCCTTTCTATAGACTATAATCTACTCCTAAGAGTTATGGAGCTTTTGGTGCAAAAGCATTTAGTTCCTTGTTGAATTTAGACTGCAGTCTTTAATGCGATACACACATTGTCTTTAATCTGTTTATTGTTTTCAGTAGACCCTCTGAATCTTTCTGGTCTTCAACCTTTCACTTCCATAACTCATAATGGCCTTTTTGCATTCCTATATACTTAAAAATTCTACCAATTGCTGAAAGACCAAGCCATTTCCAAGAGGAAAATTTCTCAGGGATCTTCATTCCTTGTCCAATTACAATAAATCACTCTGTCTGTTATAGTATCCTCTGTTTTTTAATATAGTTAGTTGTCTGTTCTCCCACAGTGAGAGTGAAGCGGAGACCAAAATGGTGTGGGCTCAAGCCCAGCAATGCCAGGGAGTGGGCCTGGCCTCGCCAAAACCTTCGTTTCAGACTTCCAGCCGCCAGGACTCTGGGAGGGCAAGCTTCTGTTGTTTTAAGCTACCAAGTTTGTCGTGATTTGTTAAGACAGCCTCAGGAACAGATCCACATCCCCGTTAACACATTGGCTCCTGAAATAGGGGCAGGCCCCTTGGCATCGCGGTTAAGTGAGCATGTTCCACTTCGGCTGCCCCGGGTTCCACAGTTCGGATCCCGGGTGCAGACATGGCACTGCTTGGCAAGCCATGCTGTGGCAGGCATCCCACATATAAAGTAGAAGAAGATGAATGTGGATGTTAGCTCAGGGCCAGTCTTCCTCAGCAAAAAGAGGAGGATTGGCAGCAGATGTTAGCTCAGGGCTAATCTTCCTAAGGGGGGAAAAAAAACTGGTTCCTGAAATATAAAAACTATATCCTTTTTATCAGCTTCTTTTCTGCAACACAACACAGTGCTAAGTGTATAATATACTTTCATTAAAATGTATAATTTCTTTGTTAAAACATTACTTTTCTATAATGACATAACAGCTATTTATAGCACTTCTTATTACATTCTATAACATTTAAAATAACTTCCTTTCCAGGGATACAAACATATATTGCACATCATGACTAATAATATTTTTCCTGGGCTTCTGCAATATTTTTATTCATTGTGAAATAGCATAAGTGACTATATGGCATCATTTGTATTATTTACATTACATCATAGTGAGAAAAATTTCTCAATACTGATGTTCCTTGAATTTATCATGATCCTTTGAGAGGCTCAAATCAGTTATTAACATACAATCTTTAACAGCTGAGAAATGTTAATGCAATCGATTTTCTTAAGCAACATTTAATTATTTTATGCAACTAATGTTAGGCTTGAGGATTTCCATTTGTGATTGTCATGCTTCGAAAAAGGAAAGAAAAACTGCAATAATGTGTATTTGTTCATTATTATTGCAAGCTAATTCTAGTTGCTAAATAATATTTTGCTGAGTGTGAGTAGTGTTTTACCTGCCAGATTTTTTTGTTTTTTAAACACTTTGCTTTCCAATGTTTTACACAATGTGGCCACTCTAACCTTCAAAATACTTTCCAGACATGCATATTTTCATAACTCTTTGAATATCTTTTTATTTATAATCTCACTCGAGCCAAGCATGAGACTGTAATGGAAACATGAAACTGACTATATAGGGAGTCAGAGGTCCCTGAAATTCAAATGCTGATAATCATCTTGCTTCCAAAGATTGCACAATTTATAATCGTTTCAAATCACTTAAACTAGTATCACCTGTAATACAATACAGAGTATTTCTAAAAGTTTTAAAAGTGAGAGCTTTTCTTATGAATTGCATTCTCATCATGCTCAGAAAAATTTAAGAAGTATTTATCGTTACTGATTAATATGTATCTTAAGAGTAATTACTTGTGTTGATGAGGTTGTGCACTTTTAAAACATGTTTTAGCCAATTAAATTTAAGAGCCTCAGCTGAAATTCAACTAAGTCTCATGAGTTTGTTTCATAAACAATGTGCTAACTTTATCTTTATTGATTTATTTCTTTTTGTTACCCTTCTAATTTTATATCAAATCTATTCAAAAATGCTAACAAAATATTAGAAAATAATTATGTTTTGCTGGAAGACTAATATTTATAAATTGAAATTTCTTATAAAAAATCAGAAAGACTAAACCATAAAACACTTTGCAAAGCACATTTTTGAGGGTTGCATATATCACGTTTGTGTTTGGAGGCGTTCTTCCTGAAGCAGCTGCAGGAATGATTTCTTAAGTCATTCCTCTGCAGACCCTTAACTTCTCCCACTAGGGAATTTATCAACTTAGTGCTGATACTTACATATTAACTCACACCGCACAATGTGACTAACTGCATGCTGATACTGATCACTAGAGGAAACACTTATATGATGCTTACAATGTGCAGGGTTCTGTTCTAAGATCTTTTCATATATCAATCCATTGACTTCCCCAAGCAATCCTATCAGGTGGATACTTTTTATTATTCTCTATTTTATACATGAGGCACAGAGTTTAAGAAATGTACCCAGATATGGAATTAAAAACTCAGCAAATTGGGCTTCAGAAAATGTAACTATTCTGCTATCCTACCTCTCTGCAAAAATAAACCATCAACGAAAACCATCAAGGCCAAATTTAAGTTGATTTAAACTTAAAAACCAAAACAAAAATACATTACAGCTATTATCCTAGAAGAATACAATGCAACAATTCTCACTGATCTTCCTGGGGTGTGTATATAAAAATCCTTCCTTTCCTGAAAATGCCTTCTCCAGAGATGCTTTCCTATTGCTATGCTTTCTTCCAGACCATTCTTTCTGACATTTCCTCCACCACGAGTTTCTACAAGTCTAAATTTTATCTTATCCCATGGCATTCTAATTTTGCTGGTAAGGAATCTGTTTCTGTTCAGATTTCCAGAAGAAGGGATCCTGTAATTCTAAGTATCATATCACTATCATTTATAATTGAACTTATATACCATAAAAATTTTTCCAAATTTCTTCACCAAAATTATCTCTCTCTCTTAAGACCATGACGTAAATTTTTGTCTTATCCCTGTCCTGCTTAGGTTTAGTCGTTAGTTTCTGTAGCTCAGGTTATATCTATCCTTCCACGTCTACCAACTCAAACAACAATAGCTCTCTTACGTGAATATGTTTTATTCAAGGGCAAACAGCTTAAAATCCAGTGTATCGAACTCTCACAGAGAATTTAGCTATATTAATCAATTGGTTGGGCAACATTTCACTGCCAGTTTGGAAGAAGGCGATTTACAAAACTGGATTAAATTAATTTTTAAAAATAAATTATGACCGAGATATGTCACTCACTACACTTAGAGCCTACCTTTAAATATTTCCTTTTATCTGAAAGATATTCTCTGAATTAAGTTTCAAACTAAGATGCAACACTGCAGATGGTCTGGAATTTCCATTTTCTGAGAAAAAGAAAACCTTACTAACCAATAAAGTTACCACCATATATTTATTACTGTTAATTTGCTTGCGTACTTTGTAAAGTAGAGTAATTTTAAAAGCATATTAATGTAGTTAATTTGGGGTTATTTGCTATTATTCTTTCATGTATTTCAGTAAAAATAAGATATTTTTTAAAATATTAATAAAAAATAATACAAATGTATTTTGAAACGTGTGCATTTTGGAAGTAAACCTAGGAAGAATATTGACAAATCCAAGGGAGTCCATAAAAAAAGTAAAACAATAATAAAGGGCTTAGCAAAAGTGACAAGCTGACAATTTGACTTTCAAGTTTTCTTATTACACAGAAAAGCCAATTAAAATTCTCTTTCACACCTTTCACAAAATGATTTTCATTTACTTTAAATCAATGAAAACTACATGTAACCCCGGCTTTGAGCTGGTCTTCCAATGCAGAGACTTTCCCCACAGAGGACACATTTATATTTTCCCTTTCTCTCCCAATGAAGTTGCAGAGGATCAATAGCAGTTGCTAACTGTTTTGGCCCAGAGACTTTGTGATGGCCCATACTGTAGATCTGTAATAAAACTTTAAAACTATAGCTGTAGAAAGATAATATGGATGGTGATCAGCAATCTCAAAATATTTAGGAAGTCTATTAAATTGCTACAAAAAGTCTAATTTGCAGCTTTTTTTGGCACTGAATTTGCAACTTAGCACTATGAGAATGTTTCCACTTGGTCATCAGCTGAACTAAAGCACAAATAATTTGTACAGATTCCAAAGATGATAATTAAGGCTATTACAGTGATAACCCCCAGCATTTTTGTAGACTTCCTAGGCAGCAATAATAACCAGCTCATCGTCTTTTAATTAAAATGGTAGTCATTTTGTTTTCTAAAAATAAAATTAGATCTCATTTTATTGTCAGTGCAATGCTGTATTTACTATATTAGACATTTTATTTTAGTTTTTATTTGACATTAGAACATTTTTTGTCTCTTGTGATCCATATTATTAAACTAAATATGAAATAATATAATGCCACAGTAATCAGTAAAACCTAGTACTGTATTTTTAAGGAGGCAGCTGGCTTTTGCAATACAATCATAACTGTTGTAATTTTATGTATTCTTCACAAACAGAAAAGATATTACTCTCTTGCAAAGTTTAAATGAGTAAATGAATCTGTAAAACAATATAATTGAATCAAGGCAATACTGTAAGTGAACGCTTTCATTGTATTTACTATTATAGCTTTTCTTTCTTAACATTATCATTTCTAAATTGACAAATTTGGTTTCTGAATATTTAAGTGCTGCCTGAAGACCAGTTGATGCTTCAGCCACTCTACAGGTGAGGGAGAGATCACTGGACCAGGATTACTGAACCCAGAACTTGCTTAGGGTATAAAAAATAGAGCAGATTAGGGGTAGTCTCTGAACCACGAAGTAGAGTTTGGTTTTTTTAAAAAATACAAGATTTTACACATGTTAAATGTTTTGCTTCCTTGACAAAATTTCTTGAAGATTAAAGCAGTTTCATATTGTTTTTCATCAAATCCTCTCATTCTCATTGAAATCAAATGCATGATTGCAATCACTCCTCATTTTCTGTTTAACAATTGAAGTGGTAAAAGTTTAAAATAGTTTATTTCAGAAAACTAACCACCATTAAATTTTCTCTTTTTATTACTATTTCCATTTTAAAACTGCAATATTCTTTTTTGTCTCATTTTTACATTCAGCATAGTTGGATACAAAATGGTAGACTGCATGAAAGAGAAATGGCAATTTAGCACGAACAATAATATTCCTTTATATTTATTATCCTGTGGTTCTTAGAGTCATTGAAATGGGGAGTTAGTGCAGCTCAGTTCTGTTCCATTAAATGACTTGTAGTAAGTTACATTAATTTTTGGTTTGCTTCTTTAACTGCAAAATAAAGAACTTACAATAAATGTTGTTATAATGCAATAGTTTATGTTTGCATTTTTGTATATAATAATGTATTTTTGATACTTTACATTGTAACTAATCATGAACGCAAAGGAGAAGTATCAGGTGGTATGCCTGATACCAATGGAATATGAACAAAAGGGATGTCTTGGTTTCTCTTTGTCCTCCCTCCACATGGGCAGAGGCAATGGACTCTGAGATGGTAGAGCTGCAGGATAGAAGGAACCCCAATGTGTGTGTGTGTATATATGTGTATACACATATATGCATACATGTATGTGTATACACACATGTGCACATATGCATGAACACACACAACATACCGTATATATATGGTAACAGGTACTGATATATGAGCTCCATTATAGAGGCCCACATATGTGCTAAGACAAGATGAATTTAGCCATGTGAATATCTGGGAAACTAGAGTTTCGGGACAAGCCTCTGAGGGAGGAATTATCTTAGCATTTATCAGAAACCTAAAGAAGTCAGAGTGGTTGGAGCTGAGTGAGCAAGGATGGAGACAGGGAGGAGAGGGCAGAGGGTTGGGAAGGGCTGCATGAGACAGGGCTAAGTAAACCCTGTTGCAAGTGGATGAATTTGCTTCCACTGAAACAAGCAAAAAAATAAATAGCAAAAAAATTTTTTGAGAGCTTTAAATAGGGAAGTGGTGACAAAAATTTGTCTTACAAATGTCACTGTGGCTCCTGGAGAGTGGAGGACACAAGAGTGAAAGCAGATTAACCATCACACAGCTGTTCCAGAGTCCATGGTGACACCACAGTGTCCTTGGCAGACGGAGACACTCGATTGTGAGGATTGCAGGCTGTGATTAAGGGACACTGAATGCAGGGGAAGGAAATCTCCATAACATGGAGCATCGGCAATTGCATTTCTAATAGTAGGTGTTATATTCCTAGAAAAGATTCTTAGAATTTTTTCTTAAATCAGATTATACTCACAGTCAGAGATGGGACTGAAAGAAGATCATTATCTTAATATGGTAAAATTTTGTTCCACGAATGATCCCTACAATCTATAGTATTTCAAATACATTAACAGAGACTATCATTGGATATCCTGTAATTTTCTTCTGATAGACAAAAGTACTCAAAATTTTAGTTCTTAGACTTTTTTTTTTGTAAAGATTGGCACCGAGCTAACAACAGTTGCCGATCTTCTTTTTTTTTTTTTTTTTCTGGTTTTTCTTCCCAAATCCCCCTAGTCCATAGTTGTATATTTTAATTGTGGGTCCTTCTAGTTGTGGCATGTGGATGCCGTCTCAACATGGCCTAATGAGCAGTGCCATGTCTGTGCCCAGGATCCGAAGTGGCGAAATGCTGGGCTGCTGAAGTGGAGAGCACAAGCTTAACCACTCGGCCACGGGGCTGGCCCCCTTAGAATTTTTTATATTCTGAAAAAATATTTATGACCCTAGATAGATTTTTTCTTTTTCGTATGTGCTATATCTATTTATATTCGCCATGTTAGAAATTTAAATGGGGAATTTAAAACTATTCATTAATTTATTTTAGAATAAAAATGAACTCACCATATATTATCACAAAAACATATTATGTGAACATTAATTAAATATTCAAAAACCAAAATAATTAGAGGAGAGTGATATTGTTTTTCATTTTTCAAATCTCTGAAAAACTAACCTACTACAAGACAACAGGATTCTCATTATCTATTTCAGCATTCGGTCAGTTGTAGTATGTGGTTTTGGTTGAAGTACGTGATGAAAATCTAGGCTCACACAGAAATATGTGAATATATATCTTTGATGCCATACCAGATTTTGACAGGCTGTAGCTTTTTAAAGATTAGTTGCATATGGAATCTGAAACCATATAAATTAACTTTTTGTACTATATGCTTCAATGCATTGACTTATCTTGCCCTTTGCATCACTATCCATTTGTGATGTTCTAACATTACAGTCATTAGAGAAATATTGGTTCACTGAGTTATGCAGATATGCCAAATACTGACATATGTCTTTATATAATACCAAATAATACATTTGTTAATATTACCACCGGTTTTATCAACAAAGACTTTATTGGGAAGCTGTAAAAGTTTCCGTGGTAGATTAAGTTTTCCAAAATTCTAATATTTGGTTGAAAACTCAAATTTTATCATTCACAAGAAATACTATCATTTGTTTTCCTTGAAGAGACAAGTCCATTTCTTTACTTTTCAAGACAATGTCTGGAAAATATGCAAATTTGCATAACCATAGTTTATCTGTCAGAAGTTCTTTCTAGTTAAAATGATTTCCATAAAAAACAACTAATTCAGCTTGCAACTGAAAGAGTAACCACCCTGCCATCACACAGGGCTTTCCTAGCAAAAACCTTCATTCTTAGGCAGCAGAAGCACTTTATGAATAATTGACATTTCTTCACACAGCACGTTGAAAAACATGTACACTAGGGTCAAAATTTCATCAAATCAGTACTACTTCATCAAGGACGTTGTTAAATGAAACCCACATTCTTTCACTGTAAGTTCACGGTGGTAAAAATATAATGAACACTAGTGCAATTTAGTACCACTCCTTAATTCATGCCAATGTGTCATAATTTTTATTCAAAATCGTTTGCAAATTTCACTGAAGGAAAATGCTTTTGTATTATTATGAACAATATTCTTTATTTCATTGACCTCCTGAAAGGGTCTTTGTGATACTCAGAAGTTCCTAGAGGGCACTTTGAAGACCACTGGGATAGCATAATCAAATTACATTATACAATTGCATATAAATAATTTTGTGATTCTGCTTGGAATTTATTAATTTTTCTCTATTATACTGAGGAATAGAAAGGCCCAGATCATTTTCAATCTCTGAGAAGCCTTCATCAGATGGATAGAGAACAAAGCACATCCAGGTTCATGCTCCCGGGGCTTGACTGAATTGAATGCACAAATATTCGAGTCTAGTCAACTTTCAGCCTTTAGATATTTCTTTAAGACCATAAATCATTCAGTCAGCCATCTTACCACGTCCTTACTTTAATACCCTGGCTAATAGGAGGGGAAGTATCAAAGGACCTAGTTGACCGGTAAGAATTTTTCTCCCAAGCTGTGGAAGTGATTTCTCACTTCTCCTGTGTTATTTTTTCACTTCAAAATCACAATCTATTGTTCATTTCTATGATTTAGTGGGAAATTTAGGAAGGCATGCTGTGGGCTAAATTGTGTCCCCCTCCCTAATGTGTATGTTGATGTCCTAACCTCTTGTACCTCAGAACGTGACTGCATTTATAGATGGGGTCTTTAGAAAGGGAAATCAAGTTAAAATGAGGTTTTTAGAGTGGGTCGCTAATCTGTTATGACGGTTCTCCTTAGAAGAAGAGGAGACTAGGACACAAATGCTCACAGAAGAAAGCCAGCTACAAACAAGGAGCGAGGCCCGAGAAGAAAACCATTCTGATGACACCTTAATTGTGGACTCCCAGCCTCCAAGACTGTGAAAAAAAAAAAAAATCTAGTTTTTAAGCCTCCCAGTTTGTGGCACTTTGTTATTGCAGCCCTTGCAAACTACTAAAATTCATTTGAAAACTAACTGATCCTAAAGGCAACTTAGGGCTGTTATATTTAGTTGACAAAAGGTATACCTGAGTTTTCTATTTTCATTGGCTCAATGTGTAAATACATCAACAATTGATATATACACACACAAAATCCCAACATAAATCCCTTTAAGGTCTCAGGTTTTTTAAAGGAGAAATACAAACAAACCAAGGTACCAACTTTTGACTCCATTATTATAGAAAATTCATAATTTAAGCAATAATTTTGAGGCTTTTTTCAACGCCCTATAACCTCATTTACTTGAAATGCTAATGGGCTTCAAGCAATTCTCCCTTCCTAAATATTTCAAATAAAATCATTGCAATGAGTTGTATTCCCTCTATACAGGAATGACTCTAAGCAATGAGAATGAGATGAAGATGAGTAAGAGTTGTCCTCTGCTATGAATTATTGTTCAAATTAGAAAGGCAGACATATATATATTAGTCAATCCAATACAGGGAAAAATCAGTCAATGGTAACTGTATTTAGAGTGTCAATCTACAGGAGGTCAGAGGATGCAGTATTTACAATTCACATGGCTTCTACACTATGTTCATCTTTATTGTTCGATATGTGAGGACATGGATGTTTAAAAAAAAAAATCAGAATGATTTGGCTGCTCCTAGAGGTCATTCTAAATAAAGGTTATAATCTATTGTTTCATTACTCACAGCGTGAGGAGATTAACTGCTCCATGTAAAGGGAATATTCAATTTGAAAATCGAATACTCCAATGGAAATACCTTGAAAATTATAATTTTCAAGTACTAATTGTTCTATCCTCACAAAAGTTTTCACTATACCATTTTAAAGAATTGTAATTTTTCCCTAAGATAAACACAATTTTATTGGAGAGATGATTCTGAAGAATATTTCTAAACTCCTTTTTGAATTATCCTGGGGCTATGATTGACCATCTGTTTTAAAGAGCTAGTATGCTCCTTTGCTCCAATTATTTCGCTGATTGGGAATGCCTCACTCTTTTCAACTATTTTTTTTTAAGTTTAAGAAAGACTTTTCAATTAAATATAATCATAAATATTAATACCATGAAAAAACCTATTTCAAAGATAGAAGTTGCATCTACACCATAAACTGTTTTGTTCAATAACTCAATAGTTCTTCTTACTATATATCTATGTAAAGCCATCACAGAGAGTGAAATTATCAGATTTACGTTTGGAAAGATTACTTTGGTTATGGTATAGATCATGGGTTGCAGGAGATGCAGAATAGATGCAAAAAGAACAAGGAGTAGCTCTGACAGTAGTCCATGTGGAACCAAGTGGTAAACTTGACTGGAATGGATGACATTGGTATAGAAGAGAAGTAAGATATTTAGAAAGCAAAACTGACAGAGTTTGATTACTGATCAGTGGGAGGGAGAGTGAGTTTAGATTTGTGGCTAATATAATTGGTTGGGTGGTGGCACCATTATCTATAAAATAAACATTGGAAGAAAACAAAACAAATTAAGAATGTGAAGGCAGGATTTATGAATTTGGTGTTGGACATATTGAGCTAGAGTTAATTTTTAAAAATACAAGAAAAAGTGGCAAGTAGTCAGTTGAAGATATGAGGCCATGCTGGGTGTATACGTTTGAATTATCAGTTTGAGGTACATTGACACATGTATATGGATGAGGTTGCCCGAGGAGAGTATATATAATAGAATGGCAAGAATATACCCATGTTGATCCTTGAACAAACTTCACAGTTAATTGTTTACAACTTCCCTATTTACTCCAACTTAATTATATGAAAAAATTAGTGTATTGTCAAAACAATACATCTGCAAAGCAGGCAGAGAATGAGAGGCAAAAAAAAAAAAGTAGGAGAAAAACTAGAGGACATTGTTCACAAACAAAAGTAAAAAAGTGTTTCAAAAAGTAGAAATTACAGGGGCCCGCCAGATGGTGCTGTAGTTAACTTCGTAAGTTCTGCTTTGGCGGCCTAGGGTTTACCAGTTCAGATCCTGGGTGCGGACCTACTCAAGACTTGGCAAGCCATGTTGTGGCAGGTGTCCCACATATTAAGTAGAGGAAGATGGGCACCAATGTTAGCTCAGGGCCAGTCCTCCTTAGCAAAAAGAGGAGGATTGGCAGCAGATGTTAGGTCAGGGCTAATCTTCCTCAAAAAAAAAAAAAAAATCCAGCAGAAATTGCAAAATTGAGTTAATTTCAAAAGATCAGTTTGATTTCAATAGACAGTCAATGAACACCAAGTTCCATGAGAATTCAAAGATGATAAGGAATGCTGCTTTCAGAGCAATTCATTATCTTTAATGACAAGATAACAAAATTGAATAACATTAATATAAAGAATGCATAACAACACATTACTATTTATATTTGATTTATTATGAAATAGTGTATATTAAATATTGTTAGTGATTTGAGAACAAAACTGAGAAAACTATCATTATTCTAAAAAATAAAAGACATGGTTTAGAGTCCTTTTTTATTGATAAATGAGTTGAAAAAAGAAATTGACCATTTTTAGGTCAGGGATGTGTCATGAAAAAGACAGAGACATGTAGTAGGGAGTCACAAATTCCTCCCATGCAGTTTTTGTAGTTCTTATTTATTCATTTTACTTTTTAAAAGCGGATAAATGTAAATGTTTGGAAGAGACAAAGGAAGAATATAATGATAAAAATGTAATTATTATTTGTTGTTGTTGTTGACAAAGACTGGCCCTGAGTTAACATCCGTGCCCATCTTCCTCTACTTTGTATGTGGGACGCCTACCACAGCATGGCTTGCCAAGTGGTGCCATGTCTGCACCCAGGATCCGAACGGGTGAACCCAGGGTTGCCCAAGCGGAAGGTGCAAATTTAACTGCTGCGCCACCTGGCCGGCCCCTAATTATTTTTATAACTACAAAATGATTCAGGGAACTGGGCACCTTTATTCCAGTGGCTCTTCCATCATTTCAGGCCACACAGTTTTCCACTGGACACAAGCAAGTAAGTGGTAGGATATGGAGAGTGGCCGAGACATTTTAAGGTCAGGCTTCGGAAGAGGCATATAGCACTTCTCTCGTTCCAGTGGCCAAAACTCAGAGAAATGTCCCACTAATAAATAAAGGGCAAAGAAATATAGTCTAGTTCTTTGCCCAGTATGAGGAGAAGCCCAAATGTCAGAGAATCCAAGCATTCTGTGTTTCAGTTCTTAATAGTAGTGGTTAATGATATCATACTGTTTTAGAAACATCAACTTAGCTCATCCTCAAAACACACCTATGAGATAAGCACTGTTATTATTACATTACCTAGAAAAGGACTCTGAGCTTCAGAGAGATTACATGATTACTTAAGGCACAGAGATTATAAGAAGTAGGGCTGAGACTAGAAAACAGTGTTTTCTGATGTCATAGCCAAGATCTTACACACTAAAATTCCGATAGAAACTGGCAAATAAATGGGGTAAATGGCAATTAATCAAAAATAAGTAACATGGTGATTTTAATTATGTATAGGATGTTCATATTTCATTTTTCGGTTTTAACTTTTCCTTTTGAAAAATTATGTCATAAAAATTAGAAATAACAGGACAGTGAATATTCACTTTTATAATAGAATATAGATTCAATAATGGTTCATATTTTACTATATTTACTTTACTATTGTCTTTCTCTTTTTCTCTTCAACTTGAATTTGTCTGACTCTTTGCATCATGGTTAAGTTTGGTGAAAAAATTTTGATCCATAAGTTTCATCTGTGTGCCCTTCTCAGTGTGTCACATCAAGAGTCACATGATATCAGTTGCTCTATTTTTGTGTTGTTAAATTTGGTCACTTAAGGTGATAAACTAGCTGTCTTTATTTGCATACATTTCCTTTTGTTCTTATTCTTCTTCTTGGACTTCTGCTTCCAACCGTCTTTTTTGTTGGTTCAAGGGCCTCCATTGTGGCAAACTTGTTATGTTCCTCTCCAACAATTACAAAGATATCTTTCTACCTTTATAGTTAAGAAGTAATCATTCAAGTGACACTTTGACTGTTTGAATATCTCGTTCCTAAAAACACTTTTCACCAAATTATTTTAGTATTTGTTGACGAGTTTTGCCTGAATCAATTATTACAGAGTAAAGTGCAGTGATTTTCTGATTCTCTCATTCTTTCTGAATTTTTTAGCTGACACTGTCCTATAAAGAAGAGTTTTTATTGTTGTTATTTTTCTTTTTTATCTAGTCTATACTTGCTTTGGAGTTTCAATACAGTTTCTTTCTTTCCTTTTTTCTTTTCTTCTTTCCTTCCTTCCTTCCTTTCCTCCCTCCTTCCTTCCTTCCTTCCTTCCTTCCTTTCTTTCTTTCTTTCTTTCTCTTTCTTCTGAGGAAGATTAGCCCTGAGCTAACATCTGTGCCAGTCTTCCTGCACTTTGTATGTGGGTCACTGCTACAGCATGGCTGACAAGCACTGTTGGTCTGCATTCAGGATCTGAACCCATGAACCCTGACCATCAAAGCAGAGCACACTGAACTTAACCACTATACTAGAGGGCTGGCCCCATAGTTTCTTTCTTTTATTATTCACTAGGTCACTAGTACCATGTTTGATGCTAAAAGTAATCCCAAATTTGCTAGTGGAAGCACCTTTTGCTATGCTAAGGTGAGCTGTCTTGTAATCGTTGTTTTCTGAGGGAGTTGGAGGAGTAAGCCTACATTTGTTAAATTTGTGTTATGTGCTAGTTTGTTTGCATGCCCATTCAATCCTCATAATAATTAGATGGAATAGGTAGCATTGTAACAGCCATGTTATAAGATGAAGAAACCAATGCCCAGAGAGGTAAAGAGGCTTAGGCAAGGTTACATAGAAATTTGAGGCTGAATCAATCTGTCTCTTTTCCATTTTACCACAAACTCCAGCCAGGGAGCTCATACATTTTTTACAAAGCCCTGATGCTATTTGTGGAAATCCTACCTCTGAATATTGATAAATTCTCTGTGAGAGACAGATTCAAGGATTACTCACATGTAGAAACATAGGGAAAAGCAGTTTTCTCTTTTACATCTTGTTACCAATAACAGTCTTTTAAAAACATACCTGCGTGCTGGTACGTGAAGAAGTGTTGTTTCTCCCTCATTCTTTTTCTCCCCTCCAGGTGAGAATACAATTATATGCTAGATCTTCTGTGTCTCATATCTCTTTTTTTAATAATTTGGCCTCCTCTGTGTACTTCACTTTTCATATTTTATATTTCAATGTTTTTCAGTTCACTGATCTCTTCTTTACCATGTAATCTTCTAATATACTCATTTATTGAGATTTTAATTCTAGTTATTGTATCTTTCCATGCTAATCTGAATTAGAGTCACATTGGTTGGAAGAATTCTACATCTTCATTTGCCTTCTCATATTTCCCTTTATGTTTTTGAACACATTAATCATATCAATATTAAAATCATTGTTAACTTCAATATCTGGATCATCTATAGGTCTGTTTCTAATGTGTGGTTGTGCACGCATGCGTGTGTGTACTGGTCTTTATTCTTTATCACATTGACCTGCTTCTTGGCGTGCTTATTTATCATTAAATGCTGTACATTTTTACTAAATGAAAGAAATGTGCAGCCTCTGGATGATGCTATTTTCCTCCGAGTTCACTTTTCCCCTTTACAATGGCATTGCACTGGTAGAGGGCGGGATGTTCTCCTGGGCCCCTTCCCCAGGCAAATCCTAAAATCCACTTCTTGTCTTCCTAGGTCTGTGAGACTGCCAAAAATTGCAGTCTGATTTTCAAAGGCTTTCTTCCTTCTCCTTCTTCTATTTCAATGCACAGCTTCAGCATTTGGCAAATGCCTTGAGAGGAAAAGGGGCACAGGTTCAGGGTTAGTTCTCACCCCATCCTTTTCACTGGAAATGGGCAAGTTTCTAATTTTTGCTTCTCCAGACCCATGAGACTGCCAAAGCTCTGTGATTTCCCTTTCTTTTCCTAAAGGTCTCTTCCTCAGTTTCTTGCCCGTATCCTCAGTCTTTCTGTGTCCTGGAGCAGCAAAGGCCCTGCTTGAAAAACCATGTGTAAAGTATTGTCTCTCTGGTTTGCCTTTCTTTGAGATGTTTTTACCCTTTTCACCTGGGTTACCTTAGCAGCTCTTAAATCCTCTCAGTTTTTGAGCACCTTCCGACTTTCTGCTACAACAAGATGTTTTAGATGCATCTTGTGTTTTCCCTGCTCCGGTACTAGAAATATTAATACAAAGATCTCTGTTTTCTTAGTGATACTGAGGTCTCATTGCTTTTAGCCTATTTCAATGGGTAGAGCTATGAGTCACATACACACAAACATATATGAGTATACATATAAATATACAATATAAATGTATATATTGACATACACATGCATATATATTCATAATTTCATGTTTACACCTGCAATCTCAATCAATTATCACAGAACTCTTCCTTTCCTCCTACATTCCATGTTTATATTTCCCTCCTCTCACAATAAAAATCTCTACTTCGTAACATTTTTTTTATTTTATAGAGTTTAAGGAATAGCAAATAGTATTTCCTTGAAATGCATTGGTATTTTTGCTCTAAAGGCTAGAGGCTTTATGAGCAATATAAGCTATTTAAAGTTCATTCCTCAATGCTTCTAAAATGTATTCGTTTGAAAACCCCAATGCCCACTGAGCTCAGCACCAAATCCAGATAAAGGCAATATGCAACAGAGTTCGCCTTTAGAGTCTCTATGGGAAACTCACTTGTGAAAGGATGTAAATATCTCTTCAGGGGAGTACCATAAATGTGAATTTGTAAAGATGATGTTAAAATATGGCCAGTAATCCTTCCTGAAAGTACAAAACATTTCCACTGTAAAAAATATACTAACATTTACTCAAAGAATCACAGGGCTTCAGGGAACCCAGAGAGGCTGTCAAGTCCAGTTTCCGACCTTCAGGCAAAACCACATTTAAAAACTACCTTAGATGATGAAAATCCTTTTCCTTGGAAAGGACTTCCTTCCTTGGGTAGCCCATTTTTACATTTTGCATCCTCAGCTGTGAGGAAATCCTTCAGTATGTGTAGCTTATAACCTCCATGCTGCAGTTTCATTCCCTTTCTCTTCTTCCTTTCTAAGTAATGAAAGAAACACAGTTTGTCAGTATCTACTGATATCTCTTCATAGACTAGAAATATTATTTAATGACTCAGCCTTCTTTCTTACTTTTTACTTTTTTTGTGTTTGAATCTTCCTCCATGGCCTTATTTGCTTTATCAACTTATAAACCTTACTATTCTGCTGTAATCTGTTCAAATTACGCCTAATTTGTTCCTTTAGAGCCTAATCTCAGAGAGTGATGTAGTCAAAATATGGCTGCCTCTGACTGCAGTGTAAGGAGCGCTTATGCCTCTTATCTGTTATATGTTTTTAAAATGACTACATTTCTGATTCATTGTTTTATTTTTCCCCATTAGATATCAAAGTTTTTTTTTTTTTTTCCTGTTCAGTGATATATAGCTAATTAAGCCAATTCTCATGGAAAGCCAGATTACTTAATGCAGAAGCCCTTGAAATTCTAGAATGGTGCTGATCTTATACCTAACCTGCCCCACCGAACAACTGAGTAATAAAAATATTGTAATGATAACCACTGTTTACTGAGTGCTTAATATGTGCCAACTACTGTGCTAAGCACATTATAAGAATCATCCAATTATTATAGCAATAAATCCTATTATTTCTACTTAAAAGTGGTGGAGGGAGGACTGAAACTAAGTAAAGTGAATAACACAAAGAGTAGAATTGTTACTTGATCACAGATCAATCTCACTCTGAAACCTGTGCTTCCCCAGAAGCAAAAACTTCCCCAGAATTTAACAAGGTTTCTAACACTTCAGAAATTTACCTTTGTGATAAGATCTGATGCTATTTAGAACAACCCTAAGGGAATAGGGAAGACCTGGTTAAGCCCCATTCCAATGTCACAGTAATCTCTGCCCCAGTATGACTTGGAAGCAGTTACACACCTGCCAATTTTAATTTTCATGTTACCAGTTACTAAGCTAGCCATTAAGCCCAATAAATTTCTTTATGTAACTGAAATAACGTGGGAAGTTGTATTAGTGCAAGACAGGATAGAATGAGAATAGAGAGAGGATAGAATTGACTGAGGACAGAGCAACTTTGTTGGAAGTTTGAAGAGGACCCAGGAGAGTCAATTTCAGTCTGACTGGAAGAAGTAGAATGCCTTGAGTTTCGCGGGCAATGGTACCCAGTTTTAGGAGAAAAGTGATTTCAAAATGAAATTATAAGTCTAAAGTGTGATACGAGCCTAGCCTCCAATTGGATAGCTGGAATCGTGGGTCTGACATAGTATCCAGCTACACAAGGCAGTAGATCATAGATATGAAAAAATTTTTTCATCTGATTGAGGATCTAGCATCAGTGTGTGTTAAATAAGAGGTAAAACTGAGAGAGGCTACAGTGGCAGCAGGTTATAGCTTCATCCAAGTAGTGCTGCAAGCATAAGGCAGAGAATCGGAACAAACACATCATCCACACCAGCCACCTACAGCCATAGTTTTGTAGGTAATTGATTGCAATTCAACAAAGAGGTCTGGGGATTGTGTTTTCTCAGTGAGAATCTGTGGAATTTGATTCCATGGATATAGGAACAGGAGGACATAATTACACTACATTGCCGTTATTTCTTCTTTCCAAACAGGTTGGCTCATTTAGGAATAATCATTATACATAGACCACTGAATATCAGAAAAGAAAAGGACCTTAAAATAATCTAGTGGACAATTTAGAAAAAAGACTGATAATAAACATGTTCAGCTTTAAAGATAACTACACATCTCTGCCATTGCAGTGCAAATGCAGCCAGAGACAATGTGTACACAAGTGGGTGTGACTGTGTTCCAAAAATACTTACTTACAAGAACAGGTGGTGAGCTATATTTGGCCAACGGGCAGTAGTTTTCTGACCCCTGATCTAGTGTAAAGCTGTCATTTTCATATTAGGAAAAGAAGCCCTAGTGTGATGACATCAAATAAATGTCAAATGGTTGGAATTTGCATAGCTATAAATAGAACCCAAATCTTCAGAATCTTAGATCAATATACTGATCTCGCGTCTTATCATATGTAAATCCTGTAACAGGTAACACTTACATTTTTGAGATAACAATTATAAATATTACTGGTTGAAATAATAACTCTAATGAATACTAGTGTTTTCTGCGTAACAGGAAATTTACTAAGAGTGCTTTGTTAGAATTATTTCATTTAATCCCCACTAATCATCCTTATGAGGATGGCGTATATTTATTCTTATTATGTAGAAATAAGAAAGTAAGACACAAACATGCTCAGTAAATTATCCAAGGTCATACCTCGAAGAAGTGGTAAAGATAGATTTGACCCCAGACAAATGTTTTAAGAGTTCAGAGAGTAAATTTTAATACATCATCTTTTCAGTGTTGACTCTCTATATTAGAGATAAAATTGAGAGAATCAATTATAAAATGTTTAGAAGAAATATATGAGGCATGCATAGATAACGTTGATAAATAAAATGGATTATAGATATATATGGATGAGATTTTTTAATAACAAAATTTATAAGAAAATATATAATTAAGTTAATAGTAATGAAGATTTTTTTTACAAAAATATAACATATGTATATAAATACTTTATATATTTCATATATATGAATAAAGAGGGAGGAATAGATCTAAAGCCATTCTGAAATTTTAAAAATATATTGGAGCTGGCCTGGTGGCATAGTGGTTAAGTTCACATGCTCTCCTTTGATGGGCTGGGGTTCATGGGTTCACATCCCAGGGGCAGACCTGCACACCCCTCATCAAGCCGTGCTGTGGTGGCATCCCACATGCAAAATAGAGGAAGATTGGCACAGATGTTAGCTTAGGGACAGTCTTCTTCACCAATTTAACTATATATATAGTTACACTTACTTACAAATTAAATAATATGCAAACACTAACTCAAAGATCATTGAGAAAAATTTTATGGAACATTTGAAGATTATATAGATAATCTATATCCTTCACAAACTGTTCTCAAAATAGAAAAAGCAGAAAATATTTCACCCTCAATCATTTTATGAGACTGGTATTTTTAATTTTTAATTTTATATTGAGGTTATGTGGTTTAGAACATTGTGAAATTTCAGTTGTACATTATTATTTGTCAGTCATCCTATAGGTGCACCACTTCACCCTTTGTGACCACTCCTGACCCACCTTTCCCTGGTAACCACTAATCTGTTCTCTTTGTGCATGCATTTGTTTATCTTCCACACATGAGTGGACTCATACAGAGTTTGTCTTTCCCTATCTGGTTTATTTCACTTAACATAATACCCTCAAGGTCTATCCATGTTGTTGTGAATAGGATGATTTTGTCATTTTTTTATGGCTGAGTAGTATTCCATTGTGTATATATACCATATCTTCTTCATCCAATCATCAATTGATGGGCACTTAGGTTACTTCTATGTCTTGTCTATTGTGAATAGTGCTGCAATGAACATAGGGGTGCATAAGTTTCTTTGACTTGCTGATTTCAAGTTCTTTGGATAGATAGAGACTGGTATATTTTTGATACTAAAACTGAGAGATAGACAGTAAAAGAAAGATTTTAAATGTCTCACTTATAGAAACAGATGCAATAATCCTAAATAGAATATTATCAAACTAAATCCATCCATTAAAAAAATACGTTGTGACTTTGTAGGTATTATCTCAGGAATGCAAATTTGATTAAATCTCAAAAAACCAATTAAAGTAATTCATTGTATGAGCAGAATAACATACTCTTCAATGTATTTCTCACTAAAAATCAAATGTGAATAACCAAGAATGATACAGAAAAAGATCCTTAATAAAATTTAACACCTATTCATAGCAATAATTCTTAGCAAAAGAGAATAAAAGGGTATCCATATTCAAAGGACACCGTATAAAAGGAGTCCACCAAAATTAACTGGTAATATACTTAATGGCAGTTTTTTTGAAAAGATTCTTTTAAAGGAGGAAGTAAAACAAAGTCACTTTTACTTTCTGCTTTGGAAAGTATTACAAGGAGTTCCCTCAGTAGTGTTAGAAGAGTGAAACAAATAAGAAGCAAAAAAATGGAAAGAAAGAAAATTGTGGCTCTGTGCAGACGCTATGATAGTCTGCATTAGGACCAAGAAAAATCAACAGACAAATAAGAATTTTAAAATAAATAGCAGGATTCCTAAATACAAGATAAGTTTACAGAAATCAATAGTGTTGTCAAGGTTGAAGGAAGGGAGAATAAAAATTCTCTGTTCTTGGGGAGAGAAAATTAAACCAGTTTGGAAAGTTAAATTGTAACATGTAGTAAAATTTAATTGTACATTCTGTGACCAAGCAATTGAATTCTAGTTAAATACCTTGAAAGCAAATTTCACATTAAAATTGTTCACGTGTACAAGGAGACATTAATAAAGACGTCCATTGCAGTGCTATTTAAAGTGTTTAAAATTGGAGACCACTTGCTATTAGATCAATAAATGATGGGATACATTAGAAGTGGTGCATTCAAACAATGAAATATACTTATCAATTATAAAGAAGAAAATAAATACACATATACGAGCATGACTAAATCATAAAACATATTTTTCAGTGAAAAAAATAAAGTTGCAAAAGGATAAGTGCAGTAGGATTTCGTTCTTTTTCTTTTGAGGAAGATTAGCCCTTAGCTAACATCAGCTGCCAATCCTCCTCTTCTTTTGCTGGGGAAGACTGGCCCTGAGCTAACATCCATGCCCATCTTCTTCTACTTTATATGTGGGATGCCTGCTACAGCGTGGCTGGAACAGCAGTGTGTAGGTCTGCACCCAGGATCTGAACAGGTGAACCCTGGTGGAACATGAGAACGTAACCACTGCACCACCAGCACAGCCCTCCTATAGTTTATTTTAAAATGAAATAAAGTTGATTAAATGAGGGAACAAGGTTTTTTTCTAGAATGAAATCCACACATCACTGTACTTTTTGTACATTAAGGTCACAGATTTATTTTTACGTAGTTTAAATAATTCTATTTAAACTCGAAGACCTGGTTTTAGTAATGATAATAATACTGATTTGAATAAAGTTGACCACAGTCCATGAATTTTTTAAAGTGAAATTAATAGTTAATAATAAAAGTTGTACTTTCAAATCGTCTCCTTGTTTTGGTCCTTCTTAAGCTGTTGTTTCTCTTCATATCGCCCTGAAGGTGCGGTATGTCAGCTGGTAAGGAGTGTTATTAATACAACGGCACCTCCTGCTCAACCCCAGGTCCTGAGAAAATAGCAACAGATACTCAGTGAGATGCTGCAATGTGCCAAGTATTGTGTTAATGACACCAGTTTTAACTTTTTCTCTCCCTTGCACATTTTAAGTTATTTTTATAGCCAATGAGGTACACAGCCAGTAGAAGGAAAAAAGGATTCAAACTCCGATCCGTCAGCAGCCAGCAGTTAAGGGGTTAGTGAAGTAGTGTAAACAGTAAATGTGATAAATGTTGTGTCAGTGGAAAAGTGCTATCAAGGATAGGTGTTACTTATTTTTACAAACATCTTTACCTTAAATGAATATACCAGGGGCTTCGCAGATGATGTGTAACTTAAATATTTCACTTCCTCTGGTGATGTTCAATATCTTGTTTACTGACTCAACATTTTTGAAGGAAAAAATAGGTTGTAAGATTTGGGCTATCTAATAATTTAAAAACTCCTTAAGAAGGGGCACCAACACAGGTACAAAACATATTTAGCTTTAGTACTTGCTGTCAGGAAAGACAAATAATTCACTGATAGTGAAAATGTCTTTCTTAACTTATGGAAATATGCTGAAAATTCAATCATTGTAACTTGCACATCTCAAGGAGATGTGGGGAAAGTTTCATTAGTGCCAAACAATATTTCTCCCCGCTATTCCTTTATGTCTGAGAAATCATTGTTTCTACTGCCCAGGGTGCGATCGAATCTTCGGAGCAGTTTTCCTATATACTGTGGCGTTCAGCAGAGTCTCTGTTGTCACTTCTTTTAGAAATGACATATTTGTCTAATAGAGTACAGTGAGGGCATTTCACATTCCATTCCTTTTATTGACAATATATTATTACCATTGATCATTTCTTTTGGAATGAAACAAAATTCATTGTCAGAACAATAAAGAAAATTCAAAGCATGAATAAAAATGAAAATGACTAGACTTTTAAATCCAACATGTGCTGATTAAGTACTTACTTTAGGAGAGTAGCGGTTCATTTAGGGATGCCTCTAAAATTGATCCAAAAATTTTACCAATTCTTTAGAAATCAATTATAAAGAGAATTTAAATATCTTTACAATGGAAAAACGTTATCATTTAGAATTGATTTTTTTTAAGCATCTAGCTTGTTTTTAAAGCTGCTAAGTATTGGTTCTAAATGTGTAATCTATCCTGTAGTTCAAACAGTAAATTTGAAAAAATATTTTATATAATTACAATGTTGTAATTGATAAAAAAAAAAAGTGTATATCCTCCCAAGATAATTGCTTTGAAGCATATGGTACTCATTTCAAAATCATTGTTGTAGTCAGAGTTTTTAACATTTATTTAACATATAGTAATAATTTATGAATTTCATCTTATTGAATATATAAGAGAATCTTCTGAAAAGAAAATATGAGTCTAAAATAGCTAATAGTTTGTGGCTCAAGTTTTACGCTTTTGGAAAAAATTGCACAATAAATTCCTTTTGTTAATGATACTCAAAAGTAGTTTGAAGTCAATTTCAGCCTATCTCTAAAATGTGTCCTAAATATTTATTTTGTGTTAAATGAATTCATTTTAATTTCAGCAATAAAATGAAGCACGTTCCAAGGAAGAAAGTTTCATTAATAAATCTTCCAAACTGAAACACATTAAAATTCCACACATCCCGTGGCACCCTTAGAATGAAATTATTTTGTGCAAATTTGCATCATGTAGTTATTTAATATAGCTTACAAAATTAATACGTCAGGCTGCTCCTCAATTACTTCTCTACTCTCCTGTGCTCCTCTTGGAACTCTTAAAAAAAGCAACCAGGATATTAAAAGCTTCTTGCTTAGGCTGTAACTTTTGATGATAGAAAAATAAAGCAAGCTGCACTAAAAGTAACTGAATTTCATTATATGAGATGAAATTAATAAGTGACCCAGAATTTAGGAGACAAGGGCATATATAAACCTGTTGGCATATTAATATTTCAAAAATGGATACTTTTGTACTACTGTAGATTTTCCATTGAAATATTGAGATGGTAAGAGCAAATTAATATACATTGTAGAAAATAGATCATCTCTACACTTTACTTAAACAGCAATAAGAAAGAAAATTTCAATAAAAGCAAAATAGTCAATGAATCTAAAATCTCTCTTGTTTCTACTTTAGGCGTACACTAGCTCTAAAGGGAAAATAAATTGCAGTAACACCAACAGATTCATTAACAATACGAATGGAAGATTCTTCTATGATAAAAAATAAAATGAAAGATATTCCGCCTCGTGTTTCGGCCATTTTACTTGCCGATGCAATCAGATGGAATTACTAGTAAGGATGGATGAAAACCAGTTAGTGTCACAGCCAATATGCTCAGAGTCATGTGTGCACTTGCCGCTCACCGTCTTCACAGATTGTAGCAAAACCATGGTACTTCAAATTAATATATTTCCACCGCCTACAGCCTAAAAACTGGAATTCATCAGTTTGAAGTTTCCCAAGTGTGACAGTTGAATACTTACATAGAAGCCAGACAATCCATTTTAAATAATTAAACTGGAAGTTAGAGGCCCTCTTTTCCTCTTGTAAAGGACAGCCTTCACTATTCTTTTACCTCTGAAGGACTGGCCAGGGTCCAGCGGTTCCAGTTCAGGAAGAGCAACCACATGGTCTGCACCAGCTGTATTGCTAACTTCTGCACTCCTAGAAGGTGTATCCATAATCCCAGCACTCTGTCTCAGGATGTCTAATGTCCTTGACTGTTCCAGAATCCCACTCAGGATACAATGTTACGTTTATCTGCCACGTCTCCATAGGCTCCATTTAGCTGTGACAGGTTCTCAGTCTTATGTGCAGTTCCTTTTGCCTTTAGTCTAATGGATTCCACTCATTTCCAAAGTTACTTAGGTCCGCCCCTGGCCCTACCCCTTTAAAAGAGATGGCTCCATCCATTTGTAGTACAACTAGATTCATTGGTCACAGTCTGCATTTCTATCCCAGGATCCCCTGACCACCTAAAAATTTGTTTTTAATTTGCATTAATTAAAGTTCACTCTTTAGGTTGTAAATTCTATAGGTCTGGGCAAAGGCATAATTCCTTGTAGCCACCATTAAAATATCATGCAAAATAGTCTAACCAACTTAATAACTCCCTGCACTTCACCTATTTTTCCTGCTTTCTCTCCTTTGAACTCCTAGCAACCGCCGATCTTTTTCCTGTTTTTAATTTTGATTTTTCCAGATGTCACATTAGATTTACACAGGATGTAGATTTTCAGACCAGATTTTTACATTAGCAATATGCATTTAAGGTTCCTCTATGTCTTTCTGTGACTTGATAGCTCATTTTTTAAATGACTAAAGAATATCCCATTGTATGGATGTGCCACAGTGTGTTCATTCATTTAACTATTTAAGGATAATTTATTGTTTCCAGTTTTGGGTAATTATGAATACAGTTGCAACAAATATTCCTGTGCAGGTTTTTGTGCGAACACAAATTCGGTAGAATTCACCAGAGAAAGTGTCTGGGCCTGGTGCTTTCTTTGTTGAAAGGTTATTAATTATTGATTCAATTTCCAATATAGATATAGGCCTATCGAATGAACCAGTTCTTTTTGTATAAGGTTTTATAGTCCGTGTCCTCAAAAAAGCTGGGTTCATTTTATCTGTTATTTAATCTGAGGTTGTAAATTTGTTCAGGGTATTCCTTTATTATCTTTTTGATGTCCATGGGATCAGCAGTGATGAATCTTCTCTCATTTCTGCTATTGACATTGTGCATTAATTTTCTTTTCTTGGTTTGTTTGGGTAGAGTTTATTGATTTTATTTCAAAGAACCAGCTTTTGGCTTCACTGGTTTTCTCTACTGTTCCCCATTTTCTATTTATTTGATTTCTGCTCTGTCATTATTAGTTTTCTCCCGCCTGACTTAGACTGAAATTGATATTGTTTCTCTGGTTGTAAAGGTATAAGCTTAGATTATTTATTTTATATCTTGCTTATTTTCTAATATAGGCACGTAATGCAAATTTCCATCTAAGTACTGCTTTTACTGTAAACTACAAGTTTTCATCAGCAGTATTTTCATTTTTATTTCAAAATATTTTAAAATTTCTTTTGATATTACTTCACCAACCCATGTGTTATTTAGAAGCGTGTTGTTTGAACTCAAAATATTTGGGAACTTCTCAGCTGTCTTTCTGTTACTGATTTCTACTTTAATTCCATTTTCGTCTGAATTCTGTAACTTTAGATTGGTTAAGGTATGTTTTATGACCTGGAATGTGGTATATCCTGGTGAATGTTCCATGTAAGCTTGAAAAGTATGTGTATTCTGTTGTAGGATGGAGTATTCTATAAATGTAAATTAGATAAAGTTGATTGATACTTCTACTAAGGTCAACTGTATACTTATTGATTTTCCTCCTGCTTGATCTATCAATTACTAAAAAAGAGTGTTAAATTCTCTTACGATAGTTGTGGATTTGCCTATCCTTTTCGAAATTCTAACAGTTTCGCCTCAAATATTTCGCCATTGTGGCTAGGTCCATAAGTACTTAAGATTGTGTTGTCTCATAGAAGTCACTCCTTTGACATTATGCTTCATTTTTGTACATGATGTTTCCCTATTCTGAAGTGTTCTCTGTTTGAATTTAGTAGAGCTACTACATCTCTCTTTAGATTAGTGTGAGCATAACGTATCTTCTTCCATCACTTTCCTGCTTTCCTTTTAATCGTTCTGACTATTTATATTTAAAATGGTTCCTATATCTACAACATATAGCCGTATCTTGCTCTTTTGTTTTTTTTAAGCCACAGTATGAGAGAAGGGTACTCTATAAATAAGCAAATACAGAGGAGTATTTGGAGACAATTTACTGCAAATAGAAACAAAGAAATATGAGAGTACATAAAATGAGAGTGAAAATCATTTGTTAGGATTTTTTTGTCAGGATAAATAACAGGATATCAGTCAGGATGCATACGTTACACTGTGGTTAAAAAAAAATAGTGCCACTGTCTCTGTGACCTAACCCAGCTAATATTTATTTCAGGTTCAAGCAAAGTATACTTGATTTTTCATTTTTCCAGAACTGTTCAGGTTCAGCATGCTAAAATCATGGGTCTTGCCATAGCTTCATATCAACAAAATGATTTAGGTATGGCTATAGCAGGTAAAGAGAGCATAATGAATCATTCCCTGTCTCTCATCATTGGGGATGATTGAAACGGTTACTTCCTTAAAGAAGCTGTATGGAAGAGCATGAGTAGATGTTCACATCACTAGCCATTAGGGTAATCAAATTAAAATTATGATGTAATCTCACTATACACAACTGCATTGGTCAGCTGGGCTACCATAACAAAATACCATAGACTAGGTGGCTTAAACAACGTCAATTTATTTTCTCACAACTCTGGAGGCTAGAATTTCCAGATGAGGTTGCCGGCTGATTTGGTTTCAGTGAGAGCTCTCTCCTTGGCTTGCAGACAGCTGCCTCCTCACTGCATCTTCACATGGCCTGGGCTCTGTGTACTCACAGAGAAGGAATTTCTGATGTTTCTTCCTTTTCTGATAAGGGCACAAGTTCTATCCGGATAAGGACCCTGCATTGATGACCTCATTTAACCTTAACTACTCTCTTAATAGCCCTGTCTCCGAATATAGTCACATTGGGAGTCAGCGCTTCAACAAAAGGACTTTGAGATGACACAATTCAGTCTAAAACAACAATTAGTAGAATGGCTAAAATAAAAACACTGGTAACATCTAGATGTTGATGAAGATGCAAAACATCTGGAACTCTCAAATATTGCTGGTGGTAATGCAAAATGCTATAGTCACTCTGGAAAACATTTTGGCAGTATCATATAAATTAAACATACATTTACCATTTGATTCAGGTATCCAATTCCTAAGCTTTCAGCCTAGAGAAAAGAAATCTTATATTCATTTTTTTAAAAATCTATAAAAAAATGTTCATAGGAGCTCTACTCACAATCATCAAAAACTGGAAACAACCCAAATGTTGTTCAGTGGGTGAATGAATAAACAAATTGTGGTATGGTATACAATTTTGAATTGTGGTATTCAAAACAACACTGCTGTGATGGTTAATTTTATGTGTCAACTTAGCTATGTCAGGAGGTATGCAGATATTTGACTAAATATTATTTCTGGGCGTGTCTAGGAGACTGTTTCTAGATGAGAGATTAGCATTTGAATTGGTGGACTCAGTAAAGCATATTTCCTTTCCCAATGTGAGTGGGTATCATTTAATCCCTTAAGAGATTATAATATGCGATATGATATATATAATACGGATAGACAGATGCATATCCTATTGATTCTGTTTCTCTGGAGAATCCTGACTAATACTACTACTCATTATTAATAAAAAAAATTGATAAAGGCATCAACAATAGATGAATCTTAACGCCATTATGGTAAGTGAAAAGATCCAGTTTCAAAGGTTACCTACTACGTGATTTCATTTACATAATATTCTCAGAAACAAAACTGAAGTGCTGGAAAATAGATCAGTGGTTACCAAGTGTTCGGGTTAGGCTAGGTTGAGATTCTATAAAGAAAACATGAAGGAATTCTTTGGCTGATTACCTGTTCTGTATCCTGATTGCTGTGGTTACATAAATCTATGCATATTTTAAAACTCATCAAATTTTACACCAAAGAATTAAATTTACTCTGTATTAATTTATAAAACAAAATTTTAAAACAAAGTAAGTCAATTTTAATGAAACTTTTGAATTGATATAGAGAATAGCAGACAAAAATTATTTCAAAATAATATAAATACTGTGCCTATAAGTGGATTCCAATAGACAAACATATGTGGGGATTTTATGTATGGTACAGGTGACATTTCAATTCAGTGAAGAAATATATAGTACATTTAGGAAATGGTACTAACACAGGTGGTTAGTAATGTCAAAGAAATTCATGTCATACATAAAAATGCTTCTATTGGATTAATTATATAAATGCAAATAATGCTTACAACAAGAAAATCAATAATTTAGAAGAATATTTTGGAGATTTTCACCATTATCAATTCTCTCCTCTTTGCTTACTAATAGAGCCTCTGAGTTTTAGCTAGGCGTATTTATGGCCACCTAAATAAGGACAACTCTCCACAGCCCCTCTTGCAAATAAGTCTGTCAAATGATTAAATTCACTCCAGTGGGATTTAGACGGAAAGGCGACACGTCTCTCCCAGCAAGCATCCATTAAGGAATGGGTATGCCCTTATTCCTGTGCTATTTTCTCATATTTGTAATGTGAACATCATTACTACAGTATAAATACCATGGATAGAAGGAGTCCTAATCCCTGAAAATTGTGGCGCTTCCTTGCCCGCCTTGAATTGGTTATTTCCAGAATATATTTACATGAGAGAGAAGTAGCTGAATCTCTCTTTTGAATCATTGCCATTTTAGAGTTTCTGTTACCTGAGAAGCCTGTAACTTGAATCCTAACCAAAAGGAAAACCTGGATACACTAAAATAAAGGAGACCTTTTTAATAAAAGTTAAAATAACAGAAACAATTTAAGAAAATATACTTAAATACATAGAAATAAAAAAAAAGATACACATAATGGTTCTTATATGAAAACAGCTCTTAAAACTTGATTTAAAGAAAAGCAGGGGGAGAAGGAGCAAAAACACATTCAGAATTAAGTTTTGATCTCCTTTCTTTGAATCCAGTGTATCCACGTGCGCTGCAAGCAAAGAATGAATCGCTTCCTTCTGGAAGGGATTCCAGAATTGAGGGTATTTTAGAAATATTTTCTTCCTAATTTTCAGCCCCATATTGTCAAGTCATAAGTTGACTTTCACATAGGAGTCCTTAGGAGGTCAGGAATTCATTTGATAACCCAGCAGCTCTCAAGAATAAATCTATCTGCTTGCTTTTTATTTACTCCTAAAGTGATTATACTAGGCTTTACTTCCGAGAGAACCCATAAAACATGCAAATGTAATTTATTTTAGTGTGATCGGGGAAAGGTCACTTCTCAAAGCAAAATTGAGGTATTCCTTCCAGAAGAAGCAGGAATCGATGATGAACAGACAAAGTGATAACTGTCCTCTATATATTCAACTTTAAATTGTAATTGACTTTTCCATTTTTTGGGATAGTTTGTTTTAAATGACATGCCGACAAATATAAGTTAGAATCCTCACATAAGCTAGGTGATTTACTCTCTTACACGATCATGGACAACAATACCTTTGGCTGTACAATTGCCATTAAGGACAATAAAATGGAGAAATGCCACCACTGCTTACTTAAATGTATTAAATATTTTATTTTATATTCTCCCACAGACTCTCTATCGTATTGATGGAGATATTGAATTGACTACTTGTACAGTTAAGGCAATTTACCTACATTTATTTTCAGGGGCATTCTGAGCTTTGTTGTTTCCCTTAACATTGCAGTTTTCTGTAACTAGCATTTTCCATTCCCCAGCTCAACACCTCTTTAAGTTCTTGCTACTGCAGATCTATTCTATTACACGCGTTCATCTCCAGTGGAAGGGCGGGCCATTTAGACTTCCTTCTCATAGTTTTGCAGTGTTTAATTTATTTTGTACAGCTTATACAGTCCAACATAAACTTATACATTATTTATATCTTTAAAATTTTTCTGTTCTTATTTCACATTCTTAGGAAGTTTGAGAAGATAATGTGGAAAAAAATGGTTTCAACATAAGTTATTAAAAAATGAAAACCAAATCTTTTCTTTGTTTGGCACATCTCCCTTATCCCCCCATCACCCCCAAACATGGATGGCAAAAAAACCAAGTTAGTGTGGATGGTTGCCTTAGAGGGAAGAGACAGCCCGGGGTATACTGCTCAGACTGAGACAGGTTCCACCCACCAGAACTCTGGAGGTTTGGCATCTGCTTTGACAAACAGCAATTACGTTAAATCACATCAATATTGTACGTGTATATGTATGCATATTATATGTGTGGAATACTTACTGATTATTGCATAATTTGATTTATCCATATATGTTTTTTCTTATGACATTACTTCATTTTTAACTTTTGTAATAGTTCTTTAATAAATAACTAAATCTGATTGATAATTCAGCTAAACGCATGAATACTTTTTTTTTTTTTTGAGGAAGATTAGCCCTGAGCTAACTGCTGCCAATCCTCCTCTTTTCACTAAGGAAGACTGGCCCTGAGCTAACATTTGTGCCCATCTTCCTCTACTTTATAGGTGGGATGCCTACCACAGCATGGCATGCCAGGCAGTGCCATGTCTGCACCCAGGATCCGAACTGGCAAACCCTTGGCCACTGAAGTGGAACATGCGCACTTAACCATTGTGCCACCAGGCCAGCCCTGTACATTTTTAACCTTAATTTGTGTGTTATGCATGATTTCCTCTTTTATGCTGGAAATTTTCCAACTAGCACAGTTATGACATTTGGTCAATTAGTCTAGACCAATTCATTTCTTGAAAATATTTTTATAAGAAAACTGTAAATGATTTACTCTAAAGTTTTGTTGTAAAATCTTCTTTACAATTGATAGAAAATTGAACGTTTTCTTATGTTTTCTTAGAAAAATTAAACAAGTGCATTAAGTGTAATCAAAGACAGACGGTTCTTAATCAGTCTCAAAATTTCCTCTTACTAATGAGTCACTTTCATTCTTGACCTTGTTATCCCTGCTAACATGGTACTATACAAATGAATATTTTTGATACATGTTATGAGATTGCATTCATGTAGTGAACACAAACATAATTCTTTTACTGATAATGGATTTTTTATCTTATGATTATTGTTTCTAGAGAGCAATGCACTACATTACTGTTGTCAGTTGTGATCTGCAGGAGACGGTTCCAGAACCCCTGCGAGTACCTAAATCCCAGAATGCTCAAGTCCCTTGTATAAAATGGCCATAGTATTTGCGTATAATCTACACAATCTTCCTGTATACTTTAAACCATCTCTAGATTATTTATAATACCTAATACAATATAAATGCTATGTAAATAGTTATACTATATTGTTATCCATAACAATATAGTGACAAGAACAAAACGTATGTACATGTTCAGTACAAATGCAACCATCGTAGGCCTTTTGATCCTTGGTTGGTTGAATCTGTGGATGCTGGATACAGAGAACCAACTGGATTTATTAAAATAGTTAATCATACCTTGATTATGAAGACTATGAAAGACCACTACTTCCTAAACAGAAAGCAGGAAAAGTGTCCTTTTATAGATAAGAAATATTCTACTACATAGTCATGACTCCAATACAGCTTTGCAACACATTTAAAACGTGTATTTGTATGTACATCTATATGAAAATATATAAAAAAGTAAGATATTTTACCAAATAGCTCTTTTTATTAGGGATTTTTATTCCCCTGACCTTTTCAAATGCCTCTAACTGTTTCAAATACATTTTCACAGATAGTGATCAGATTTATTCAATATTTCTTCAAATCATAACGGACTTATTTAAATAGTACCTCGTTAGAAATACGGATATATATGGGCCCTCCGTGTTTTAATATTATGAAAATAAGACTCTGATATAATGAATTATAATCTCTAGGCCTTAGATTTGACAAGCTTTTTTTTTCCCTCAAAAATTGTAAAATCGTTCTCTGTTCACATTCTATTCTTTGGTCTAAAAGAGTGTTTCTTTGAGTTGGGTGTTGAACAGATCCACCAACGATAGGTTTTAATCGCCATCGGAAATGTCAGCAAGTTGTCTACTTTTTCAATATTTGATTACTCCTACATCTTTAAATTTAGTTACATGCAATCACAATTTGTCTTCTCCTTTATCCAGATGCTACTTCAAAGACATTGCAATTTAATACCTTTTAAAGATACATTTTACTATTTCAGAAAATGTCATTGAATACCTTTCCTTTTATATCTTACTCAAAATCTTAAAAAGTAAACAAAATTATGATTGTTCATGTCTCTAAAGACGGGTTTTATTTAGTTTTGTTTTAGAAAATTGTATGGTGTCTATAAATAATAAAAAAAGAATATGTCAGAGAAATAGGGATTTTTCAGAATTTTTCCATTTAGTTGTACTTTCTTTGAAGAATGATAACATGAAAATTTTATCTTTCATTTAAATTGCATCATTCTATATATTAGATATATATATATACACATTAATATCTAATGTATCTAATGTACTAATATCTAACGTAAACATGGATAAATCTCTATGCATCTCTATGCCAAGAATGAGAGAGAGAAAGAGAGAGGAATATAGTTTAAACAGAGAAAAGAATGTTTATATGGGTACAGACACACACACTTCTTCTTCCTCTCAAAGTCCCTAGCAGGGAGTGAGCTTTGAGAGGTTCTGAGGTCAGATGCTTGTGTACTTATTGACAGAGACGATAATGATGCTCCTGACAGCTCTGAGACACTGCACACTGTATGACAACGGGCTTGAAAAGGCATCGCTAAAGGTGATAATAATGAGGACCAGCAGGGGGACATATTTCAGACTAAGGAGCTGGGAGGTATTATCAGTCTGATGGAACAGGCTGAGCTCTGAATCCATGTGGTTGTCATTCTTCTTTTATTAAGAATCCTGCTGAAATAGATAACCTGTACTCTAGGATAAGCTTTTTACAGCAACTTAAGACACTGCAAAATATTCTTCATGCAAGAGCAAACATGGAAGGATAAAATTTACTTAAAAAGCAAGAGAACTGAGAAATTATCTTAGGATTTTAAATGTATCATAAAACTAAGACAATAAGTTATGCTACATTTTACAGTTTATTTATTAATATAAAAATTAAATATTGGCTTTCTTGAGTGACAATAAATCTTTCTAAAATTTATGATATAGGGTCATTGTCACATTTTAATTGGCAGGTTTACTAGCTCTAGTAAGAATATTCTTTCTAGCGTGCAATTTGTAATGGAGTCCTGGACTCCACAAGAATTATCAAAAGGGGGTTGGATTAGACCTGTATCCCCCAATTCCCTCAGTCTAAGTGCTGGCTAAAACAGATGAAGAGTTATGTAATAATGTACCCCTGAAGGACAAGTTTGGAAAAGCAATGACTCACCCTAAATTTGTACCTGACTTTTTAAGAGAACAAACGTAGAGAAGAAGCAGATAGGAAACCCTGGTTTTGGTTTTCAAGTATGCATTCTGGGCACAATTCTAATTGATTTCAATTAAGTTTTCCGAAGGCACGCTCTTCCTCGAAATGGTTGTGTAGCTCATCCTAGATACTCGGCAGGGCCATGTTCTTATATGATTTTCAGGGAAAAAGTGGTCAGATTCTCATTGGGTTCTCCAACTTGTACCATGTAGTATCAGTGTCAGACTCTGAACAGGTGGTGATTTGGGGAGCATCTGTTTCCTAATTAACCACTATAATGATTAATATACAGGAACAGGTTATGAATTCTGATCACTTATACCTTTCCATTAAGTTTGAATTTCTTGCAAATGCAATCAATATATATATAAAGTCATGGTGGAGCTTAATTAGAAGACGTTCTAATACTTGGGATTTCTGTTCAGGCTATCCTTGGAAGCCTACCTTCTATGGGGGGAAACACTATAAAGGAAACAACAAGCCAGACAAAAAGATTGACTGGAGCACTGGAAAAATCCTGCAAGAGAAGTGACATAGAGCATTCTGCCGTTCCAGAGGAAGGCGGCCTACAGAGGCAAAAGTCCATCTCTATTAGAGAGACTAAAGTTGATCTGTGTCAGAAAACTGAGGATGCTGCTCTCATGTACAACAAACCTCACTGAAGGAATTGATTATATTTTCTGTGTCTGCTTCTTCACTTCCCAGTTATTTTCAACTCACCACAGTCAGCTTTGCTCCAATCACAGCTTTCAGTACCAAAGTCACCAGTCATCTTTTTGTTTTCAATTCCAATGGGTATAGTTAGTTCTTATTTTATCAACTTTCTCAGCAACGTTTGATGCGTTTTTTCATTTCTTTCTTTAAAATTCTTCTTTTTTACCTACAAAGTACAACAGGATCCTATTTTAGCTTATTTTTTCCAACTATTCCTTGTCAATAACTTTTAGTCTGCCTCTTCCTTGCTTACCATTTAAATATTGAAGTTCCTGAAGGATTTCACTGGATCCATTCCTTTTTTTTTTTGACTCCAAACAGTCTGTCTTGGAACTTTTCTTAAAAATGTTCTATATTTCCATGGGAAGTCCTTCACTTGCTATAGGTTTCTGGCTTCTGGGACACTCTGTTCTTCGACGTTTCTAGTTGCATTCTGAGCATTCCTGCTCATTTACTCTTATAAGTTTCTCCTCTGCGTTTTTACTTCTACTTATAAGCGTTTGACTCCTCAGGATTCTGTTTTGGATCCTTATAGTGTCTCTCTCATCCTCCCTAAGTAATATTACTAATGCTGATGTGTCACAAGATTGTGTTTCTACTTTGTTGCTCTTCTTTGAGCTCTAGTATTCTTTATTCTACAGCCTTTAGATATTTCCACTGGATTATTTTGAAAGTATTTTAAAATAACATTTCAACCAAAGCTTTCGGTCCTCCCAAATCCTATCATTCCCTCATCTTTCAAGTCAGTAAATTCCTTTATGAAATCCAGTTTCTCCCGACAAAATATTTTAATTTGTCTACTTATTTTAACACCATTTCAAACTTCTGCCCCAATCTCCTCTCCTGTGTGTATGTGTTTTTCCTATGTTGTGTTTGACTATGTTACTTGAGAAAATAAACTGAATTTACTTCCTTGAAAATGGCAATAATAAAGTCTAGCTTGTTCTCATGATAAATAGGATGATATATGAAAATAAGAGTGCTCTATATTTGATAGATTCTTCCTTCTCTGTTTTCCTATTCATTGCTTCTTTTTCAAAATGTACATGTCACCTTCTCAGAGAGTACATGTCTGGCAATTCTATCTGAGTTCGTCCCTGACCCCTCTCTATCTCATTATGCTATGGTACTATCTCATGGCACACATTTATTGATAGATTGGATAAATATCTCCTCAAACTTAATATTTATGTAGACAGAGACTCTGTCCTGTTGAACACTGTATCCAAGCTCTTAAAACCATGCTGACAAACAGAACTCACTCAATAAATGGTGAATGAATGAATAAATGTTAAGCACGTACTCCTAAGCATAGATGTACTGTGCAAATATATATAACCGGAATAGCTGTTTATGAACCAAGAGTGCAAAAAATATCACCTTATCCATTTACAATTTTGAGGCTTCTAAGAAAGTTACTCAGTTATCCTTAATTTATGTTTCTCTTCTATTTTTGTGTGAAGATCAAGTGAGATAAAGTGCTATCCCACGTAAAGGATTTTCTAATATGAAATATCTGATATTTAAAAATATTCCTATGCTTAATTAAGACGTAATTGTTGACATTGTTTTTAATTAAAGGTTGATTTACACCGATGCACTTATAATTGCTTACTGGAGTACTGCTCCATTCAATAATAAACATTTTCTAAGAATTATTGTGAGTTATAGATCAAAGTCGTAAATTCACAAAATGTAAAGACGTAGTTATTTTAAAAAATACATTACTGAAAAGGTCTATAAAAATTCCAAATACATGTTAACTATGTAAAAATATTCTGTTGCTGGGTTTTTTTCCCTGCACCGGAAAGAAAGACTAATTCCTGAGTGTTCTGTCATATCAGAATGTTATTCTCTTAAGTAGGCATTTATTAAGGCTATTTTCAAATTCCATGTGTCACTTAAATGTGACTCCTGCTTCCCACTGTTGCTTTCATGTACAATGAGGTACAAATCTCCTTGAAGGCCTCCTTTTGTGTATAGCAGCACACTCGACTATTCAAATGGCTAGACTGGAACTGTTGGCCAACAAGGGTTACAGGAGGGCTTTGAGACCAAAACTCATGCTCTGACCACTACTGAACCTCTGCTTAGGAGATTACCTTCAACTTGATACCAATAAATTGATATTTGATTTTGCATTTGTCATTGTCTCACTCACGTTTAGCTCCCTAGAGAAACTCATTAGAGGTCTAGCTAAACAAAGCATTCAATAATGCCTGTTTTTTCGGTTAAAATAATAATTTATAATATTAATAAATCACCCCAAATCTTAATATATAGTGTGTCTCTGCTATGAAAAAAAATAATTTGGGGTTAGTAGTAAATCAGAAGGCCCTTAAGCTCTCTTCTATTCTTGAAATACTTTTAAAATCCTAATCACATTTATTTCGCTCCTCTAAGTAAAATATTGTCTGTCCTGAGATCACATCTAGACATTCTGGTCAGAAATTCAATGGCATCACTGTTGGGGTTCCTTTTCCCACCCAGAATTCTGTGTAGAGTACAGGCATCTTGCCTAGTTCAGAACTAGGAAGCAGAGAGGTTTGGTCTGCCCCATCTAATCGCAAGAGTTATTACACGTTTTTTCTCTCTGCTTACTGAGGTCTTGCTATCTGGGGCATAAGGAGAAACACATTGACCAAGCTTAACCCCCTAATAGTGAGCTTGTCTCTATTTCTTATATGTAATGTATTTCCCTGACACTACCACCAACTACATTTATCTCTTTCTTAGAAGTATGCTCTCTTGATGAATGTGGGTTACCAGAAAGTGTCTATTTTCGCTAAAGTAAGCAGAAAAGGAGGTACACAAACTTCCCTAAACTTCAAGCTGCTGACTTTGACATGCTTGCATTGCTATGGGTCAGAGCTCCTCGTCAAAATCATTTTCTTTGCCTCAAATTTTAACTCTTTAACCATTTGTTAAGGTACCATGATCCATTCATCTAAGCAGTTGGCTTCTGAGGGGTTATAAATGCCTTCAAAATTCTAACTTCTGTGACTAGTCTTCATGGGCCCTACTGGTTTCTTGCACTCTGAAATTACTATGGCTTTCCTTCCTCAGAGAGGTGCTTTCTTTTTCTTCACCATCTTCAGTAACTGGAAAACCAGAAGACAGCCTTTCAATAAGATGGAGCTTGAAGAGGATTGTTGTGTTCAATATTGTCCCAAGACACACACCTTCTATGTGCGATTAATATCCCTGGGTCTAAAACTCCCAGGTCCAGTGTCATCTATGAGTCTCTAACCTCAATAGTAAACATAATCACACTTTCTCCAGCTTTCGGTAAAACTTTAGGAAGTTAACCTGATGTTCTCTCAGATTTACAGTGCATCCAAAAGTTTATTTTAAAGTGTGTAAATATTCAGCCGTTGTCACTGAATATGTTTAGGTTGTGAGTATGTGTAGCTAGGTTACAAATTTAAAGCTAAGCTTCCAAAGACATTCCATCCGAGTATCATCCTTCCCTCCCCGCACACACTCCCTCCTTGACACACACAAAACACTACTTTCTGGATATTTTCCAGTGTTCTAGAATGTTAATAGAACACCGTAATCAAGATTAAAAATCTATTATCTAAGTAAAGGATTTTGGTCCCTGTAAAACACCACCATTTCTGGTAGTGTTATTTCCTCCATCAGCCTGGTTATCTTTCCAACCTGTCCCAACATGTGAATCCCCGTCTTGGGTGGTATTTCCCATAGAGGAAGAAAAGGTCTCCCTTTTTTCCAGAACATTGGCAATTTTATACATTAGGTGTCCCTCCATTTCCTGTAAGAGTTGAGTTTTCTGTTTGTTTTAAAATTTACTCTGTTAGAGAAAACTTAAAATGCATCTTCCTTGTCCCTCCTTTTCTTGACAATCTACTTTGAATCATGAATTCAATCTTGTGAGAAAGCTGTAAAAAGACCACATTTACGATTTGCTCATTCCTGTACATATGTTCTGCTGAGCACTATATGTCATCATGGCTTGTAAACCATTATGTAGTAATGTTTCAAAACTCCTCTTATAGTTCATTGATATTTTTCTAGCCACTACAAATTATGAAATATGGCATATATTTATTTACATAAGCTCTACACCAGGGTAATGGCCTTGCTTCAAAATTGTCTCCAACCATTAGGGATGTAATTTAGTTTCTTATGAAAATACTTACTACACAAGAATTGTAACTCATCATTTGGTAATGAAGCCACCATAATTAGAAAATATGAATTTTACTCCATCATTCAGAAGTAAAAGTACTACATTTCTTTTACTTTTTGAAATAAAATTTAAACCACTCTGTCAAGCTGGTGAGAAATTCAGTGTCAGTCCTTAAGGACTGTTGGGGAGAGGTGATGTTTTCAGGAGTCTAAGGCTGTTGAGTACATATAGGGAGAGCCTCTGTGTCCTTGATTTACAATGGATATCTGCTGTTTTCACTCTCCAAATGTTCGGTCCCCCTTAATATCAAGTGGATCATTTCCTCTGTTTTTGGACCAAACTTGTATGTTTGGGTAAAACAAGGATTTTGCCAGGTATCTATGTTCTAGATCCTTCAATGTACAAAAACAAATTCTCTATAGGTCCCCGGGGCATTGCAAGAAAGTGGACTAGAGATCTGTTCTCACGTGGACTTCCCAGTCTTGAGAAGATCTCTAACAACCGACCTCACCTAAGGCCACTTCTGCAGCTTTGACTTAAAGTTTTTATTCTCTTTGCCTCTCCCTTCAGAGAGTCTTCTGCTTTTTCTTTACGCATACTAAAAGCTCATTAAAATTAGAGGAAGTTCTGTGTTATTTTACTAGCAGTAATTATTTTTTCTTTGCTCTGTTTGACTATGTTTATATACATATATAATGTCTCTATGATTAGTTTTGACTCTCTGAGATCAGGCAGATCTTGAAATTTTGGTTCGAACCTTTACTTTCAAGTTACACCTTCAAAGCTTCACTTTTATTTTAGCTGTATAATTAGAATTATCATAGCATGGTTAAGAGCTTTGCATAGATAATATGTATAAACTATACAGCCCAGGGTATGACACAGAGTAAAAACAATGCATATTAACAATTGCTCTAATATCATCACTAACATTTTAATACTAAATGAAAGAGATATGTATTATATATGAAAACTTTCTTTTACTTTTTCAAGGTAATTTATAACCTGAATTTTTATTTCTCATTTATCTGGTAACTTCTCATTCTGGTGTTCTTTCCACTGCTATGTCCTCAGTCTCTTAGGTTGAGAACTTAGCAAACACTTATTAAATATGTGTTAATTTAATAAACAGTCATAACCTTTCAATAAGAGGACTTGGATGGGGGTTGAGGGTTAGGTGAAATGGTCTTTGATTTCTTCCTTCAGGTGTGAGTTACGATAGGCCCTGAGGAAAGAGAACGCACATGCATCTCTATCCTCTCAGAACGGGTCAGGAAAAGCAGCCAGTGCCCATAAGCAGAACACAGCTTATTTACTAAATTATCCTGTCATGATGATGAACATTTTTAAAACCTGAAGAGCATGGCATCAAATAAATCAAAGGCATTTGTTATTCACTGCAACATTGACTTTGACATTGTTTACTTGGATTCCAGACACTTGACTTGTATGATTCTGGCTTCATCTACATGCAAATATCGGAGAATGAGTGTGCAGTTCTTGCAGCACCATGATTCTCTGGTCATACCGCTCTGTTCCTACCACCCGGCTATGTCTCCATACAAATATCAGGACATTTCAAAAGTGAAGAGTATATTTGAAATGGAAAAAGAGTTGATTTGGTAATAATTAATGAACTAAAGCAGATTTTCCTGGTTCAGCATCCACTCTTGGCACTGCATAGCCATGAATCTAGACAGAGCTACACCTGCAGGAGAGTGGGGCACGGTATCCACATAACGCCCTTCCTCCCCTTCTCAAAGGACACTACCTTGACAATGAGTACAGTAAGATATGAAACCACGGAGCAATGCTAAAAGGGGCAGGAAGGACATCAGTAGGTTTGTACTTGAAGCCCAAAGATGAAAAAATTCTGTTCCTTCAGAATGGGGCAAACTATCTTTTCTTGGTAAAATGAAAAGATGCTTTGCAAATATTGTATGGTATACTGTACTATGCGTTTATTTTTCTAACTTATATTTCTTATAAAACTCCAACTATCATCACATATTTTAGAAATCTGCATTTTAAATGTTCCCTAACTGAATGAGAGTGAATTTGGCAATCTTTTAAACTGAACAAATTAACTTTATTTATTTAGGTTTTGGTGAGGAAGATTGGCCCTGGGCTAAAATCTGTTGCCAATCTTTCTCTTTTTGCTTGGGGAAGATTATTGCTGAGCTAACATCTGTGCCAATCATCTTCCATTTTTCTTTTAATATGGGACGCTGCCACAGTGTGGCTTGAGGAGTGGTGCAAGGTCTGCACCCAGGAGCCAAACCTGAAAATTCTGAGCTACCAAAGCAGAGCATATGAACCCAATCACTATGCCACCGGGCTGGCCCCACAAAGTAATTTTTTTTAATGAGTCAAAGGACAGTCAAGTAACACTAAGGATTCTTTCTTTAAAAAATAGAAGTTATTGTAAATTCTTCATAGAATGACTTTTTAAAATATATAGATGTATATAAATACTTTTGCAACAATAATAAAATTTATTATAAAGACAACACAGTATTTATAGTACTTGTACATGTGTAAAAAATAATTTAAGTGGCATTTAAAACCCTGGAAGTTATAACTACCATTTATTTAGACAATTAATTCATTTGCAAGTATTTTATATAATGTAGAATTGTAAAATTAAGAAAATATTATTCTACCCAGGCTATTCACTGTCTTTTTAAAGCTATTGTTACATTCAACTAAGCAAACACCTACAATTTCAAATAATTCAGGAATACTGGTAACTTAAGATGATACTATTAGCATATATCTTCTCATGTATAATTTATGACTCAAAGTTGAACTTTTTTCCTTTCTTCCTTGGACTGTAGGCATAGTGTTCAATTTCAGCTAATCCTTTCATCTTCTTTCAATCTAGATTGTGAAGGTTGAACTGAATATAATATTCATTATAAAATCAGAACCAAGGTCAGCCTTTGAATTTTATGATCAAAATTTCCCACAGGAGAGAAGACTAAGACCTGGGAATCAATCCAGCATCTGAAACTACCATAAGCTAATTACTGAACACTCTTTCTGAAGGTCCTGCTTTAAAAAATAAAATAAATTCCCTGATAAAAATTTTACAGCTGCAAGTGCAGATTAAAAATAGTAACATCCAAATGGTTTCTTTAGTTCAAGATGTGATAAGTTAATATAAGTAGTTTTGTATGAAAATGACTACATTGTGTTTCCAGTAATTATGTGGTTCCTTTCCTCTGGACCCAATGCGTTTGTAAGCCCATGCACAGGATTTTGACATGATGTGTCCTATAAAAATCCTCGCTTATGCTTCTATGTCATTTTGTCTATGCAAGTTCAGAATAGCTTCTCTTCTTAATGGATTATTAATTAATAGGTAGAGTAACTGAACGCTTTCTCATCTTTGAAAATGTCCTTGTAAATGAGAATTAGGAAAAAGACAAAAAAATCTCTACTTAAGCCTCACTTCTAAATGTATACTCCATCTTTACTGTACTCATTTCTTTTTTTAACTTTTTATTCATTATGATTACAAGAACAATACATAATTGCGTCTCTCTATCTCAAATCCCAGGCATTTTCTAGAAGTATGCACTTGTAACAAGGTTTTGTACTCCTTCCAAATGCTTAAAAACATGTAGATACGTCCTCATATTAAGACTTCATAAAAAGATGTTTCAGTAAGTATTTGATTAAAAATACATGTTAAATTTACCTAAATAGGATAACACATTGCATAATATGGGCAATTGGTTCAATTTTCATTAATTTATCCATAAGGCTTCCACGTTATTTTTTAATACCTGCAAATTATTAGAATATATATCATATATAATACATATACTACAATATGTGGTAGATATCCCAAAACGTTATGATTTGGCATTTTCACATTTGCATAAACAGAAAAGTATTCTATGTATCCTTCTAAAAGTTTTTTTCTTAATTTTTTTCACACAGCACTCGTTTATGTAGACACTAAGGGATCAAGTTCAATATCAACTATAATTTATAAGTGCTGTATGATATTTAAATTTCAGAATATTCCATACTTTATCATCCCATTACCTTCCTGATGGTCATTCAGTTTATTTACATTTTTTTTCATTAGAAAGAAGTCTTCACTGATTTATCTTGAATTTGTGTCCTTATGCATATACTCAAGTGATTTCAGTATATCCACTTGAAAGTAGTATTGCCTTATAATAGAATTGTTCATATTCAGTTTTATTAAATAGCACTCTTCTGCTCTCCAAAGTGATAAAGCCAATTTGCAGCCCCACTATTGAGTATGAGAGTTATGCTTCTATTTTTATCAACAATTTTTAACACTTCATTTTATGAAATTTTTATAAAATTTTGATTTGTGACAATTTTGTAGTTATTGATTGGTGCTTAATTGTTTTAGCTTGTCTCTCTCAGATTACTACAGAAGTTGAATAAATTCTGATATTTGGTGACCAATAAGAAGATTTCTTCTACAAAATATATTTTGTTTATATTTATTTAGTTGATTTGTAGAAACTATTTATATATACCTGATGCTAATCATTTATCTATTTTATTTGTTACAAATATCTTTTCGCAGGCTAGGGTTATCTTTAAAATTATTTTTGACGTTTTCTTAAATTTTATAAAAGGTGATTTAATGTAAACAACCATTGATATTTATTTTCATGGATTGTATTTAATGTTGAGAATTAAGATCACTAGCATCTACACAACTTGATTATCAAGCTTAAGAACTAAGACCATCTATACCCACACGACAACCATTTGTTTCAGGAAATTCTTACCCAGGAAGCTAAGGCTATAAACCAATAAATGACTTTGTTGTCAGCAAACCAATGCGTGTATCTGGACAGAGTCCCCTATCAGAAGAATAGAAAGCTATGCTGAGCAAACAACTCACTTATGAAATAATAATTTACTTGTCAAGATTTGCTTCACAGTCTTCACTTCATAGTGTCCCTCAGTGCTACACTATTGTATCACCTACTTGGCCTAATTCTAATCAGTTTCTCGTCTTGACACTTCTTAAACTGCTTGAGTGCAAACCCAAAAGTGTGCAAATATCTTTCACGATCAACCAACTTCTTCTAAGAACTATTCAGACTGTTGAAATTATGTTCTCTTACTAAAATAAGTTTAACAAACAATTTTCCTTGAGTAATCAGTTATCTGTGTGGATTTCTGGAGGAAGCAAACAGTTGACAACCCCAGAAGTCACACTCAGGTCCAATCAAGACACCCTCACTGCTACATTTCAAAACCGCCAACTTGGAAACTGCCCTCCTGTGAGGTCCTTTAGCTTCCTTTCAGAGGTCCGTCCAGCAGTTACAATGAGATAGATCTTGTGTTGTGTCTGGCTCTGAATTCTTTTTTGTTAAGCTCCCAAATATTTTCCTAGGAATGAGCAGCACATTTAGGAAGCCTTTGATTATCTGATCAGATAGGAAAACTATTATCCTGAGCAGAAACCTACCTCATCAGTAACAATGCCACGGCCTGTTCTTGACACATTTTGCTGTGATTCATTAAAAGGAAGGTCATAGGGAAGAAGAGGGACATAGTACGAATAATGCCATCTCTCAAAAAAAGATGGATGAACTTAGGTTTCAACAGAGCAGTGTTCTTTACAGACAAATTTTTGTGGTTTGACTCTCAAAACCTTGTGAGAAATCCCCCAACTCTCATCTTGTTTTGTCCTTAAGAGACTGGTTTGGAAGCAATGACCTCTAAAAATTCTGTGTGCCCAAAATTGAAAAACTGTCAGGTCTACAATAGAGGAGCCAGCCACTAGGTTAGGGGCCTGAGAAATAAGATACACACAGCATAGTCAATGAATAATTTCCAAACTCTCTAAATCTGTCACATTGTAAGTTGGGTACATTTTGTATCAGATTATTTCTTCTTATGAGTATTCAAACTATGGCTCTAATTCTTGTGCTTATCTTTAAATATGGCACAATTTCACCAAGGATAATTGAGAATTAGAAGTCCTTTGGGAAACTTTCAATATGAATAAAATATTCATTTGAGGAGTACCTATAAAAAAGAGAGATTGTAGAATTCCAAGCATCCAATGGTCTGCATTTTTTATTAGTATGTGAAATCTTCCTAAAGAAATTCAGATTTCAGAATTGTTTTGATAAATATTTCTTGGCTAAAGAAAATTATAAATATACAAAGCTTTCTACCCCCTGAACCACCCGGATCACAACTTAAACACAGAGGTCTTTATTTCAGTCGTCTTTTCCTCCTGAACTATGCACATCTTTCCATAATTCTCTTTATGACCCACTTTCATTTTCTCAGATCAGAAACACCCATAGCTTAACTGCTTCTTAAAATTAATCTCCCTTTGAAACAGGCATGGTTGATTTTAAGGCCTAGTCTCCTTTTCTCTTGAGAACTAGTATTTAAGAATTTTCAAAATTCTGCAAATATATAATTCAACATTTTCCAATCTATAACAATAGCTTTAAATCCTAATAGCAATCTTAGATGCAGAAAAATGGTGTATAAAGTCAGAGTGGGAAGATTCTGAGGGTGATTTATAAGACTAGAAATTGCATAGAACACTAGGTAGATTTAGAAAAATATAGGTGTTGAATGACATATTTTAAAAGCCTTACCCAGAGTCTTTCCCGTAAAAGTAGATTGGACTCTAATTCAATCTTGCAAGTAAGAAGGGATGAATCCATTGGAAACTTCTGGAACAAGCTATCACCACAAGACAGCACGCAGGAGTGGATCCTGCAGCAGATGGGATGTTGCTCTCCTTTCACTTTTTATGACCAGCCTTAAGCCAGAACTAAATGGAGTTAATTCGTGAGCTCAGACTGGATTGGTAATGGTCCCATTGCCAGATCCCCAACTCCTCATTGAACATTTCAAAAAAGGCTTGCAACAAAACAGACTCCAGCCATTAAGGACCTGAGGAGGGAGCCTCTTAATAAAGACACCTGAGAATACTGTAAGCAGCAGGGACGTTAGAAAAAGAATTGTACTGTACTGGCTAAGAAACTTGTAGAGTTTTCTTTCTCCATCCTATATGTCTCTGATTGCTGAGGAAGAACAGAACCACAAGTTCCAATCGGCACCAACAAAAAGAGTCCCAAGAAAAGACTGTTTTCTCTTGCCAAAGAATCATAAAAGCAGCAGCCTAGCAATACAGAAAATTTTTTTACAATAAACGCCTTATTTCAGCAAACCATCAAGGGGAAAAGAACACAGCAAAGACTGACTAGAGAGTCTAGACTTTGCGTTTGCTGGCAGTAACAAGGCACCTCCCTCTCCCTCACTACAGCGATGTTAGTGGAGGCTAACAGGGGAACCTAAACTTTTACCACTGCCCAATGGTGATTGATAATTTTCTGGAAAGTTATTTGTATTTAACAATGCTTACTTAATATTTTCCCAATGTCTCCTGTTTCAGTCTTGATATTGCTTACTTGTACCTTCTCTTTTCCCTCCAAACATTGTACCAGAGATTTGTTTTACCTTGAGTCATTTTCTAGATCCAGCTTTGATTATTTTGATCTTCTCTTGGTAATTTGTTTTCCATATTCACTCATATTTTCTCTTGTACATACTTAATAATTTTTAGATTCACAACCATTTTACACTAACTGATTTATTGAGTTGAATTAAGTATTAGGAATATATTTAGAGATAAAAGTAAAGGTCACTTTAATAGTGTATTAAACTAAATAGAACTTTATTTTTCTCTTATTGCCAAAGAGACTGGAAGTGAAGGAAATGATGATACCAAGATGGCAACATAGGGCATTCCTGACTGCAGTGTTCCTTCTAGGAAAACCAATCTGCAAATATCCATAAATAAGACACAATTTTGAAAATCCCAGAAGCAAAGAAACTGGGAAGTACCATATTAGAAGGGTAAGAGGAATGGCTAAATGTTGACAGTATTGCCCCTACCCCAGGCTGGCACAACCTGGCACCAAGAGAGCACCACTGGGCCAATGGTTTCTCTGGTGGGAAAAGAGAACCCAAAGTGAACATCCAGCTTCCCCAGCATTGTGGTGCGCTTCCCAGGAGGCCTACTGTGGTCTTGAATCATGGAAATCTGTGAGACTAGACTAATGGAGATCAGATAGCAATGGAGAAAGGAGTGGGGCTTTAGCAGCCAGTGCTCAAGTCTTGGCGGAACGTGTTCCTGCTTGCAGCAGTGCCCAAAGAGGGATCCCAACCAGCAGTTTGGCCCAACTGCAGAACCAAGTTAGTGGCTTCATCTGGCCAGGGAGCTCAGTTGGAAGTTCTGCATCATTTAGCTTCCTTGTTAATGGACCATACTGGTTTTGCAGGCTGTTCTAACACCCCACTCAGGCAGGGAAGCAAATTCACAGCTGTATCTAACTGCAGAGCTTAGATTCTAGTCTCGCTCACCCAGGAAGCCTGGCCATAGAACCTGGGCAGTCACAAAGCCCATCCTACAGCCCTGTTCAGGCATGGGCTCAACCCAGCAGCCTTGCCCAGTTGTTGAGCAGACCCTCTGGCCCTGCATAATCAGTGAGCTAAAACAGTGAAATATGACCATATCAATGGATTCAGAAAAAGCACTTGACAAAATTAACATCCATTCATGATAAAAACTCTCAACAAATTGGGTATAGAAGGAATGTAACTCAACATAATTAAGGCCATATATGACAAATCCATGGCTAATATCGTACTCAGTGGTGAAAAACTGAAGCTCAGAAACAAGACAGGGATGCCCACTCTCACCACTTTCATTCAACATAGTACTAGAAGTTCTAGTCAGAGCAATCAGGAAAGAAAGAGAAACAAAAAGTATCTAAATGACAAAGGAAGAAGTAAAATTCCTTCTCTTTGTAGAGACATGATCCTATACATAGAAAATCCTAAACGCTGCACCAAAAGACTGTGAGAACTAATAAATTTAGTGTAGTTGAAGGATACAAAGTCAACATACAAAAAACCTTTTATTTCTATACAGTAACAACAAAGTATCAGAAAGGGAAAAAAGAGAATCTCATTTACAATAGCATCAAAAACAATAAAATACTTAGGACTAAATATAACCAAGGAGGTGAAAGATTTGTACACTGAAAACTATAAGACATTGATGAAAAAATTACAGAAGACATAAGTAAATGGAAAGATATCCCTTGTTCATAGATTGGAAGAATTAATATTGTTAAAACTGTCACACTTCCCAAAGCCATCTATAATTCAATGTAATCCATATCAAAATTCCAGTGGCATTTTGTGTGTGTGTGTGAGGAAGATCGGCCCTGAGCTAACATTCATTGTCTATCTTCCTCTTTTTGCTAAAGGGAGATTGTCTCTGAGCTAACATCTGTGCCAATCTTCCTCTAGCTTGTATATGGGACACCACCACAGCATGGCTTGATGAGCAGTGTATAGGTCCATGCCTGTGATCTGGGCCTATGAACCCCGGGCTGCTGAAGCAGAGCATGTGAACCCAATCACTACACTACCGGACTGCCCCTTCCAGTGCCATTTTTTACAGAAATAGAAAAAAATCCTAAAATTTGTATGGAACCACAAAAGACCTGACTAGCCAAAACTATCCTGAGAAAGAACAGTGCTAGAGACATCACATTTCCTGATTTCAAAGTATATTACAAAGTCTATAGTAATCAAAACAGAATGGTACTGGCATAAAAACAGGTACATAGAGCAAGCCCCGGTGGTCTAGCGGTTCAAGTTCAGCGTGCTCCACTTTGGCAGCCAGGGTTCGCTTCCCAGGCACAGAACCACACCACTCATCTGTCAGTAACCATACTCTGGTGGTGGCTCATGTAGAAGAACTAGAAGAGTTTACAACTATACACGACTATGTACTGGGGCTTTGGGGTGGGAGGGAAGAAAGAGGAGGAAGACTGGCACCAGATGTTACCTCAGAGCTAATGTTCCCCTGAAAAAAAAAACGCACATAAAAAATACCCCAAAAAACTGATACATAAACCAATGCAACAGAACTGAGAGCCCAGAAATAAACTCATGAACATACTGTCAAAAATACTTGACAATGAAGAAAAGATAGTCTCTTCAAAGATGGTGTGGGGAAAACTGTATATTCACGTGTAAAATAATGAAACTGGACCCCTATCTTACACCACTCACAAAAATTAACTCAAAATGGATTAAAGATTTAAATGTAAGACCTGAAATCAAAATCTCCTATAAGAAAATGTAGGGAAATAGCTCCTTGATATGGGTCTTGGCAATGATTTTTTGGATATGATACCAAAGAGTAAGCTATATAAGTAAAAAAAATAAGTGGGACTACACTAAATTAAAAAGCTCTGTCTCCACAGCAAAAGAAATGATCAACAAAATGAAAAGGGAGAAAATATTTGCAAACCACATATTTGATAAGGAGTTAATAGCCAAAATATACGAGGAACTCATAGAACACAATAGCAAAAAAACAAATGAGCCAATTAAAAAATGGGCAAAGGATCTGAATAGACTTTTTTCCCAAGGAAGATATGCAAACCATCAATAGGCACATAAAAAGATTGCTCAACATCACTAAGCATCAGGGAAATGCAAATCAAAACCAACATGAGATATCACCTCACACCTGTCAGAATGGTTATCAAAAAGACAAGAGATAAATGCTGGCAAGGATTTTGAGCAAAGAGAACCCTTGTGCACTGTTAGTGGGACTGTGAGTTGTTACAACTAACTTTGTAAAACGGTATGGAGGCGCCTCGAAAATTAAAAGCACAACTACTATATGGTCCAGCAATCCCACTTCTGGGTATAGATCTGAAGGAATGAAATCAGTACCTTGAAGAGATATAGGCACCCCCATATTCATACACATACACACACACACACACATGCTGGAATTTTATTTTATTATTCAACCATGAAAAGGAAGGGAATCCTGCCATTTGCAACAACATGGATGGACCTTAAGGGCGTTATTTTAAGTGAAATAAGTAAGGCCAAGAAAAATAAATATGATATGATCTCACTTATATGTGGAATCTAAAAAGCCAAACTTACAGAAACAGAGTAAATTGGTAGCTGCCAGGACTGGGAGTGGGGTGAGGAAAATTGTTTGAAGGTGATCAAAGGTGTAAATGTCCTGTTATAAGATGAATAAGTTCTGGAGTTGTAATGTATAGTATGGTGAGTATAGTTAATACTGCATTGTCTGTTTAAGATTGCTAAGAGTAGATCTTAAAAGTTCTTTATACACAAAAAATATAGCAATGTGAGGTGATGGATGTGTTAGTTAACCTTATTGTGGTAGTCACTTCCCAATATATACATATATCAAATCACCACATCATATGTCTTAAACTTAAACAACGTTATATGTCAATTATCTCTCAACAAAGCTGGAAAAAATTTTAAATAATAACAAAAAAAGACTAGAGTTGGTCATTTCAGGGCTAGTATGAATCCAAAGTATTTTTATCATATCTCCAATATGCATGGATTCTATTCACCAAATCACCCCACGGTAAAACAGATGCTCACACTCTATTTATCAGTGCTGCAGCCAGGAGAAAGGAAGGCAAAAGAAGAAGCTAAGAACAGTTCCAAGATTTGCATAAAAATTTAAATCTCAATGGTGAAAACAAAGTAATTTGCCTTTGTCCAGCTGTAGCCATTAAATGAAGATTTTAGAATAGAAAATATAGTCTTTATTCTGAAGGTAATATACCAAGCTAAAAGTTAGAAATTGAATTACTATCAAAGAAGGGGAAAAGGAGTGATGGGTGTCTTTACACTCTTTGCAAAAAATATTTATCAATTGATTTTCAGGGTTTTTCTTTCTCATATCTGCCTTTAAAGTTCACGTCATGGGATCAATTGTGTTCCCCCAACCCCTCAAATTCCTATGTTGAAATCTTAATTCCTAGAACTTTGGAATATAGCTGTATTTGGAGATAAGATCTTTAAAGAAGTAATAAAGTTAAAATGAAGTTTTTTGGGTGGACCCCAATCTCATAAGACTGGTGTCCTTATAAGAAGAGGAGAGTAGGACAGAATATGTGAACATACAGGGAAGAGACCGTGTGAGGACACAGGGAGAAGACGGCCATCAGCAAGGCAAGGAGAGAAGCCTTAGGAGAAACGAAACTTGCCACCACCTTGGACTTGTGGCCACCAAGACTATATTTTGTTTAAATGCTTTTCAAGGAAATATGACAGTAGATGAAATTAAGAACTTATCAATTTTTATAAAGGAGCTTATTCTTTTAATTATTTTTGATCATCTGATTTGATTGACCTCTAAATTTCTCTTTGCTTTATTGTTTCCACATTACAGTGTTTTGTGTCTTTTGACAAGTCCAAGTTAGGAAGGCATGTTGCAAGTTTACATGGCACAAAATTTATGTTTCTTCTGTAAATTTTAGTTGTTTCTAAAGTGCTCACTTGCTTGTGGTGAATAAACCATCACACTCATCGTAACTAAAACATTGTGACGATGTAGCTTCTTTTAGATTGTTCTGCAATTGATTATTTTAATGTTTTAACTAAAAACAATATCTGTGACTTCACACATTTCTGCCCCACAATCTTTGGGAATGAAAATTTTTAGCAATAGAGTTTTTGATGAATTCTCTTCTAAGATGAAAATCCAAAATTTATTGAATAATGCTAAGAGTATGGCTAGAAAGTGCTTAAAACTTTGGACACAATGTAATCACTAAATGATCACAATATACATTGATAAAAAATAAATGCCAGTATATGCTCCATAATCCATGACTTTGAGGAGCACTGCAGTTGCCTTTGAAAATACTTCAGTGCATATTCCCAGTGAATTAATGTGCACTGGGCATTAAATAGATAATTTCTGCCTGGAATGGTAATTAAACTAGCTGATATGTGTTAAAAATTTACTATATGCCGTGTACTATGCTTAGCATGGTAGGTACGTTGTTTTCCATGCTCCCCTCAAGGTCATTGAGATAGATACACTTACTGTGTCTTTTTCTGAGATGGAAAACCTTGGCCTTAGAGAGGTTAGGTAACTTTATCAGAGCTTTAGGTGTGACTCAGAATTAAAATCCTAGTCTATGTGACTGTAGGCTACAGTTTAAACTACTTTGAACACTTTAATATGCAGGTTACATTTGCCTTATAGTTTTAAAACGTTAAAAATTTTCTCTATTGATTTATTTGAATCTGCACTGACTAAGGATGGAAGGGCTGCAATAGTCATTATTTCAGATAAAGAAGCTGAGCAACTCAGGTCCTCTCATTCTCAACCAAAGTCTTTCCAAGTCATACAATCATTGGCGCTCTTAATAGTTTGAATAGAGGTTAAGCTATTGTAACAAAGAGAATGAAAAAATTAGTGTCTTTAAAAGACACAAATTTATCACTCTAACATAAAATTCTGGGGCGATTCAGGGCTGAAATGATGATGCAAAAAGTTGAGGGCCCAGGCTCTATGCGTGTTCTAATACGTGGTCCAAAATGGTTGCTGATCCTACTGTCAAATATGCATTCCAACTGGGAAAGAGGAAGTGGAAAGGAATGATTCCTCATTCCTATTAAGGGTATGACCCAGAAGTCCTGCAGTTTGTCTCAGCTCCCATTCTTTGCATCAGAATATAATCCAATGGACACAAATAGGCCAGGAAGGTAATGAATAATCTTTTGTTAGGCAACCAAGTACACAGCTAAAGATTCCGTTATTAAGTAAGAAAAAGAGAATGTGTACTATGTAACAAATAATCTTTTTCAAATCAACATCAAAATGTTAAGAAAATTAACATTATTTTTCAACTTCCAACAAACAGATGTCTAGCATCTAATATGATTATTAGTGGGTACTGGCAATTCATCACTATTCTGCTAAGTCTGCTAAGCCGTTCTCATTATAGCAATCAATAAGCAAACACCAAGAAAATTTGACAAACTCGTCCATTTTGGCCCCTCTTTCCCAATAAGGAGTACAACAGGGATATGCAGTTCATCATGGGCTTATACATTCCATGTTACTAACTAATAAAATATCATTTTTCCCAAATACTACCTTACTCTGCTTCCCGATTCTATTTTAGAACCTGAAATGAAAGAAAAAGGAGACATTTGCTAAGTATTATTTCTCTTGCTTAATTTTTTCCATTTTATTTCTGTATTTTACAATGTCTCACTGGAGATTAAGCAGACTAACCTAAATAGTGAGGAAGAGAGAGAAGATTCATTTATGAATGTGTTTACTCATCAATATTTATTAAGACCCACTGTATACTAGACATTCTTCTGGGCAGTGGGGAAGAAGTAGTAAAAGGAGACTATGTTCAGAATTTACATTTTAATGGAGAGAAAAAATAGCCAATAAACAAAGAGATGCAGATTATAGTATTGGTTGTAAATATCGCGACAAAAGATGAAGTAAATTGAAGAAGAGAGGTGCTGTTTCATAGGTGGTCAGTAGGGAAGTCCCACTAATATCATGGCATTTGAGCAGAGACCTAAAAGAAGAATGAAAGCAAGTCATGTAGACATCCGAGGAAAGATTATTTCATGCAGAGGGAAGAGAAGGGGCAAAGGACCTGAGGAAGGAATGTGCTGCTAATGATTGAGCAAAAGCAAGGAGACAAACGTCACTTGTAAAATAAGTTAACATTGAGGTTTCTATTTAAATTTTCAAAAGTTTATAGATTTTTTCTTTCTTTTTCCAGCTTTATTGAGATTTAGTTGTCATTGTATAATAACATTGCATAAGTTTAACATGTACAATGTAGGGATTCTATGTATGTATATATTGCAAAATGATTACCACAATAAAGTTAGTTAACATATCCATCACCTCACATAGTTACAATTTTTCTTTTTAGTCAAAGGGCACAAACCGACAGATACAAGACAAATAAAGTCTGGGGATGGGATGTACAGCATGGTGATTATAGTTAACATTGTATCGCATATTTGAAAATTGCTAAGGGAGTAGACTTTAAAAGTTCTCATTACAAAAAAATCAAAAGTATATTTTTAATAAAATTTCTGAGTAGAAGTCGCTGCTTTTCTTTAGAAAACGTAAAATCAAAATAATATAAGCCTCCTCTTTCATTAAAGAATATATGAAATAAAAAAAGTATTGCTTTGAAATGAATGTGCTTCTATTAAAAGGAAAATGTAAAGCATATCACTTGGGGCTAAAAATATTCAGGCACTATGTTAAAATTCTTTCACTTTGATGATAAGGCAATCCAGGAATACATAAATGTGGGATACAGGGAATCAAATAAAGAACGTGGCTCTAACTACTTGGATTTGGGGAATATATATATATATATAAATTCTGCCTGATCATAATTGAAAGATTATTTTGTATTGTTTTTAGATGTAATTCAGTGTAAACATGTAAGAACTTTCTTCTTACATATTTATAAGACAACTACATCTAGAATTCAATGTAAAATCCATTGACAAGGTATTTTCCTGGAGACAAGAAATATTCTGTTTTTGTAAGAAACAAGATCCATGAAAACAAAAACCTATTATTTTTATTTAAAGCACAATGACAGCATCATGATTTTTCTCTTCTTTCTTTTTTAATCTCAAAATAAATATAAAAACTTAAAAGAGGTTTTGGTTGTGGTAGGTGTCTACTATGATCTTTTATGTACCATTTGCAGAGTAGGTATTAGGACACAAAATTATCAAGGCACAAAGTGATTTTTACAGTTTCCAATGTCTAAACATATCATGGAACATGGTTTATACCTTTATATGAACTTCCATTGTGATAATTCTTTAAAGTTGCATACTGTGAGCATGAAAAATATTTATCCATCTTTCCATTCAAGGTATATTTACTCAGAACTCCCTATGCACTAGGTAGCTCCAAGCTGGGGGTACAAAGGTGATTAAGGCTCAGTGCTTATCCTCAAGAAGATCATGGTCTAGTGAGGAAGCCATATTAATAAGCAGATTAAAGCAGTCAATACGAGAGGTAAAACGATTATGATATGCTTAGGGTGGGGTGGTGTACAGAGATGGACAGCAGACAATAGGGGCGGGACAAGAAACTAATACAAGTCTATCAGCAAATATTTCTTAATCTCTTACTATGTGCCAGACATTATTTTTATTGCTGGGGATATAGCAGTGAACAAAATGGCCTTCACAAAGCTTACCTTTCGTCACATGGAGACAGATAATGGACAAACACACAGGCCAGTTGTATAACAGACAGTGATAAGCATTTTGTGTTTGAGAAGACTTCTTAATTTGAACTTGACAACCATTTGAGGTGTAGGAAAGACTTGCTTAAGGTAACTTAACTAGGATAAGAAATCATGTCAACTGTCATTCTTGTCATCATAATATGGAGCAAATAGAAGATAAAAAGTCAATGAAAGTTATTCTAGAATTGTCCTATTTCCAAGTTTGTATACACAGTAAGGAAAGTATGGTAATGATCAAGAATGACTGGCAAACAATTCATAGTGTGCTACAATAATAAGTGTGTATATGGGGTAGGAAACAGAGGCAAAGATTTGACTATTGAGTCGTCTAGGCAAGTAGAAATAAGATTCGCCATTGAAGGGTGCAACTGGAAGGGAAAAATTTTAACCATTTTCCATTCTCCCTTCTCACAATGTAAAGAGGGAACATTCTCTATAACTTGACATTCAGCTTCTCCAGGCACTGTGAGGTGGGGTGGAATAATGGGTAAGAAGGCCAACTCCTACGTCTCTCTACATGACACAAAGGAAAATACAACAGTGACATTTTTTGTGGAGTGAGAACTGCAATTAAGGAAGGAAATGTAGAACAAAGGGCCATTTAGAGGTAAATCTTTAAGGTCTAACTTTGTGATGTATATTATGATCCCAGCCCTTGTGTCCTCATGATACCTTGGGTGAACATCTATCTTATTCTTTAAGAGTTTTATTAATGTGTCTATTGCTGTGTTGAGAAAGCTGAAGCATAATTCTTCAAGAAAACTCCATATGGATGGTTTGCTTTTATAGCCAAATTGCCCAGTAAGTACATATGAAATATTCTAGAGTAGATGTGGTACTGACTTTGGGCGGTATGGTAAAGTGATCAGGTTTAGTGTGCAGGCTATGGAACCAGACACTTTGTGTTCACATCCTGGCTTTAGCACTTAGAGCTATGTGACCTTGAGCTTGTTAATTGACCTGAGCATGCCTCAGTTTCCTAATCTGTAAAATGGATAGTATAAGTGCATCAATTATGCTTGTGAAGATTAAATAAACTAACATAGTTTATCAACACAAATTCTTAATAAAGCTTAGCAATTTCTATTTTTAGTTTTCTTAATAGAAAATATTTGTATCTTAAATTACTCTCCTCTTATCTTGTCTCATTTGAAACATGAAAGATAAAAAGTAAATTACTTACAATATTACAACTATTAAAAAACTGTTAGATAAGGTAAAAATCAAGGAAAACAATGGAAAGATGAACCAATTTTAATAAAAGAACTAGACTTTTCTTTTTGGTACAACAAAAAGTTACACACAAAAGTCTAAACTGCTGGAGGAATTCTAGAACAACTGAGTCTATTTTGAAATAGAGTGGGGATTTTCGTTTTACTCATTTTCAAATGCAGTGTTAACCTTTAAAGTATGTTGGCACTTTCTTAAAATTTATATTCACAGCAAACTTTTCAAGTGAAATAACATTTTTGTGAACCTAATAACTTTTAAAATGTGTTTGTAAGGTCATGTGTGGGTTAGACAACATTGTTCTTATTGTTAAAATTTAAGTATCTTCATTAGTTTGGAATTTTATTTTTTACGCAAATAACGGAAAACCTGACAAAAAATAGCTTAAACAAATTGGAGTTTTTGTTTTTCTTACATTAAAGAATTCCAGAAGCAAATAGCCTGGAAGTGGTCGAGCTCTTTTTGTCGTGAAATACTCATGCTTCTTCTCTTCATCTTCAGTCATCTTTATCAGATAGTTTGTCACCTGAGAGCTATAAATGGCTACTCCATCTCCAGTATCGCTACACTGTTTTAGGAAGGATAGAGGGAAAAAGGGCAAAGCACAAACTACATGTTTCAATTCCTTTTTAAAGTGTTGTCTGTGAATCAATCCCCGTAATTCTCACTTATATTTATTGGCCAGAACAAATCCTATCTCGGTCAGTAAACTTTCTAAGAAGGAAGGAGAGAATGGATATTTCGTGGGTAGCTAGTAGTGTCCAACTGCCTAAATAAAAACATACATTCAGATTCAAAGTAATATCCATTTTTTTATTTTAAAATTCTCATTTAAAATAATTCCTAAAAAGTATTGCTATTTATACCAATTGCTTATTCTCTCAGAAAAAAATCCAATGACATAATAGGGCTTAATAATTTGAATGCAGAGGGTAATTATAATTTAATAATAGTAAGCAAATGTTTTCTTTAAATTCAATAGACTAAGAAAAACTCATAAACAGTGAGCTCAGGCATAGACATCATGTGCTCTACAGACTAATTAAAATAAATATCTATAAGGATAACATATTGGAAATCTTTCAAAACATGTTATCCAGCTATTTCTTGATAGCCTTCGGGCATAAATGAATTTCTGTCCCAGACAATTTTTTAATCTATCTTTCCATCTGGTTTTTCATAAAGGGAGGCAAGTTTAAGGAACATTTTAAGATACACGTACAGCACACGAAGCATGATCAACCGACCACTGGTGACCTTGGGATATTAAATATTTCATGCTAAATTAGGAAGTGCGTTAATCTACTTCTTCTTTCATTCAACAAATATTTACTTTAAACCAGTTAGATATTACTCTATGCACAGTAATATTGAGAATCTATGATTCAACTTAACATTTTGAAATATATTCTATGCAATTAACTGTTTTGTGGTTGAGCAAAGTAAAAACAAGTTAAGCAGCTTTTTTTGAAGATATTTTTATCCTGTTTGATTAAAAGCTATCCATGACTTGTCAGCACTAGGTCTGCTATATTTATCTTGATGACGTGAGGAGGCTCAGGCAGAGCACAAGTCATAAGAAATGGCACAGACCTAAAAGGAAGAAAAAGTCAAGCTATTGGATAAAATATCCTTCTTTCATAGGTGGCATCTAAGGACAGCTGTACTTGACAAATAGCCCTTTCAGTTTGAAAGCAATTCATATAAAGGAAGGGTAAAGAGAACCTTTGCTTCAAAAGCTGGCCTAAAATAGCTTTTCAATGATTATGGTCAAGTATTCTCACTGGGAAAAACAAAGGCTGCAATAACTCAATGATTTTAACCTAAATCTGGTTCATACAACTGCCACCTGCTGCAATGGACAAGCATCTAGTTCCAGTGGTTACATCAAGTCAAAATGTGAACTTTGTATGCATCATTCAAAACCAGGTGAGGTGAAACTTCATTTGGATGAAATAAATCGTGCTTCATCTTAATTCTTGTATTAAGCCAGGAGATATGCATTCATTGATTGATACCATCAATTGACAAATTTTCTGAACAATAGTATATTTTTCCCCAACTATAAAATAACTTACAGGAAAAATACAACCTAGGAAAGTTCTTCTTATACAGAAGGACGCCACTGTGAAGGTAATACAAAGAGAAATAAAATATAGTTTCAGATATTAAGGTTCTTACATGAGATATAAGAATCTTCAAAGAGTTGAGAAGAAAGAAAATCATAGGATCTTCTGGGAGAGTTAATTTTTTTTCTTTTTCAATTGTTGTTGAGTTATTGCTGTTACTGTCAGTGTTATCAATGTTACACTCATGTCCATGTTCAATGAGTTTCTCCAGGGAGAACAGATAATTGATCTGATGTTATTTATACGACCAGCTGGTGTTGGTCTAACAAATGTGATGATTTAAGCTTTCCTGATCAGCCACTAGGGGCTTTTAAAAGCTAGCTGTAAAAAAAGTTTGTTATTTTTTGAAAGAATGTTTTATATAATATACTTATGTATATTTCCTACAAATAATTTTAACTCTTCAATTAATTGTAAGTTCCACCTCCCACCATAGGGAAAAAAAATAGATGATCACCAAGCAACATATTTTTTTGCATGTGTGAATGGTTGGTTTGATAAATTTATCGAAATATCATCATTTAAAATAAAAGTGTTTGAATTATGCATTAGGGAAACAGAGTAGTGATTAAAAACAAGAAGTTTGTAAATCAAAGATTGATCTCAATGAATTATTTATTCTAATGCTTAACATTAAACTTGAAATCATTAATATATGTGAAAAAATATTGTACCACAAGACCACAACAAAGAGCTTTTCAGGAAAAATAATATTACCATCACGATTATAATAAATAAGTAAGTAATAGATATTATTTATTGTGAAAAGCACAGAATGTACTTAGAGGTTTATTTTTAAATGAGTTTTGTCACTGTGGACTACACTGACCATAAGTCTTGTTGTTTTTATATGAGTAAGATCAAGAAATAAACACAAGAACTACTAATTGCAGAAGTATTTAAATACTTCAGTTTGCATACTTATATTTAATAAAGGCATGTTGTAATATTTTGGCAATAAAGCAGAAAAGAGGAAATATCTAGAAGAAACAAATGATAAATCAATGAAACCTCATAAACTATTGATCAAATACATACGTAGGAAAGTGATAGATAATTTTGTTTGCTTACTTTAGCTAATAGTACATGATTTACATCTTTATTTGGTATAATAACAATACCATCTTGATATATAATAAGATGGAAAAGTTGTATAAAATTTAAAGTAAACCATTAGATTTAAAAAAAAAATCCTCCTTTAAAAAAATCCTGTGGGTTATAAATCTGTCAGCCTCCTGAGGGACATGTTTATTTCAAGTTGTTGGTAGTTTTGAGAGAAAGAATCAAGTGAAAAGTGTTACTTTAAAATCCAGTATATTTCCTGTCTTGTTAATTATAGCCATTCTGACTGGAGTGAGGTGATACCTCATTGTAGTTTTGATTTGCATTCCCCTGATAGCTAATGATGTTGAGCATCTTTTCATATGCCTGTTGGCCGTCCGTATATCTTCTTTGGAGAAATCTCTGTTCAGATCTTTTGCCCATTTTCTAATTGGATTGTTGGTTTTTGTTGTTGTTGAGCTGTATTAGTTCTTTGTATATTTTGGATATTAACCCCTTATCTGATATATGGTTTGCAAATATCTTCTCCCAATTGTTAGGTTGTCTTTTTGTTTTGTTGATGGTTTCCTTTGCTGTGCAGAAGCTTTTTAGTTTGATGTAGTCACAAATGTTGAAGAGGATGTGGAGAGAAGGGAACCCTTGTTCACTGCTGGTGGCAGTGCAAACTGGTGCAGCCACTATGGAAAGCAGTATGGAGTATCCTCAGAAAATTAATGATAGATCTACCATATGATCCAGCCATTCCACTGCTGGGTATTTATCCAAAGAACTTGAAAACACCAAGGCATAAAGATATTTGCACCCCTATGTTCATTGCAGCATTATACACAATAGCCAAGACTTAGAAGCAACCTAGGTGCCCACCAAGGAGAATGGATAAAGAAGATGTGTTATTTATACACGATGGACTACTACTTAGCCATAAGAAATGATGAAATCTGGCCATTTGTGACAACATGGATGGGCCTCGAGGGTATTATGCTGAGTGTAATAAGTCAGAGGGAGAAAGTCAGATACCATATGATCTCAATCATACGTAGAAGATAAAAACAATGACAAAAAAACCACGTAGCATTGGAGATTGGATTGGTGTTTACCATAGGTGAAGGAGGGGGGGGGAGGGCAAAAGGGGTGATTAGGCTCACATGTGAGGGCATGGACTATAATTAGTTTTCGGGTGGTGAACATGATGTAGTCTACACAGAATTTGAAATATGATGTAATCCGAAAATAAATAAAATAAATAAAAAGGTTCAAAATAAAATAAAATCCTGTATAATTGATATGAAAATGTAATATATTGGCAGTGAATAGAAAGGTACACATTTCATAGGTTTAATGAAGGAATGGGGAGATGGCTATGAATGGAGAAAGCTTAGAAAACTTTATAAAGAAAATAGATACATGGTGTTCAAAAGGTCTGTTTCAATGTCTTAGAGCCATGGTTTCAGACACTCATACACTCACCAAAAGCTTGCCATCTGCCGTTCAGAATGCAAAGGTCTGTGCATTCAATTAAGAGACAAGAATTGAAATATTTTTCATTTACTTTTACAAACCCTCAGAGGAAAAAGTAAAACCTACATGAACTGGATGGCAGGAAGCTGTTATAATAGATTATGAGGGATTAGTTGTCTAGATTCACGAATCTATGAATGGAACTAGAAGTACAATATGGAATAAAGTGTAAGCACAGTAAAAGTCTTAGAGAAGTCAGGAGAGAGGAACCATACTACAAGATTTTGAAGAGTACTGAATAGACAAGCAGAACTAACACAAAAAATCACTTATAATATAGTAGCCACCCAACATGGCTACTGACAGACAAGCAGAACACGTCACAGCAGAACACGCCAAACGATAATGCTAGGCCATCAGGGTACTTACAGTACTTTTATTTTATGTAAACAAAGATAGTGTTTTTCCAAGAACCATACAAGGTAATACAGGTCACAACACATTCATGGGCCTGTAAGAGTATTTCACCTGGAAGCAGGCTCATCTCCTTTGCTGTAGTCTTCACTTGCGTCTTTCATGTTTCACTGCACGAATTCCTCCTTGATGGACTTCATGCATATGCAACGCAAGGTGTAGAAGCTTAAGACAAGCTAGTGCCATTCATCTTACCTGAATGCCAGGATGACTATAGGCACAGATATTTTGTGTTCAACAGAGAATTACACTGGAAAGATTGGTTGAGGACACATTTGTTTTATTGTCAGACCTGTACATAAAGTCTTTCATATAAGACACATTATATTGTCTTCTGCCACTGAGTTAAATAAAATCAACAGAGAGTTAGTAACTGGATTACATTTTATTACTCCACCCCACCACTCCCGCAAAATTGTTTTTGTGAAATTCCTTATCAGTCTATGTGGGAGAAAATTCTAAGACAAAAGCCCAGGAAGCAAAGCCCCATTACAACTATGCCAAGACAATGCCATCAGGGACTTTCTTTATTATTGTGAACACTGTCCTGAATGAATAGCTTTTGTTTCTCCAATAACATATTTAGCCTTACGATTACTGTGAAATGTGTAAATGAGTAAAAAATATTTTATACAGGAGTTTCTATCTAACTTCAAGCCAAAATGGTGGTCCATGGAAGTATGAAGGAAAATGTTATGGATATCTTCAGTTTATTCTTGACTTTCAGTATCTACCCTAGTTTTTCTCTCTGTTTTTCTCTCTTATGGGATATAATATAGGCATAGATATAAATTCATGTGTCCTTATAAACTACCAAGCATTCTTTCTGCAACAATGTGTGTTACAAACAAACAAACATACAGAACGTGAAACTTACTGAGATCACATGAGGTTGTGTTTATGTATGTGTTTAAATTAACAAACTTTACTTTTTTTTTTAGAGATTGCCACCTGAGCTAACAACTGTTGCCAATCTTTTTTTTTTTCCCTGCTTTTTCTCCCCAAATACCACCAGTACATAGTTGCATATTTTCTTTTGGTTGTGGGTCCTTCTAGTTGTGGCATGTGGGATGCCAGCTCAGTGTGGCCTAATGAGCGGTGCCATGCCTATGCCCTGGATCTGAAGCAGCGAAACCCACGAATTTAACCACTCAGCCATGGGGCTGGCCACCAAACTTTACTTTTATAGAGCAGTTGCAGGTTCACCGCAAAATTGAGCAGAAAGTATAGAGAGTTCCCATACGTTCTCTGTCCACCCACCGCTCAACACAGACACAACCTCCTCTGCTATCGACATCCAGCATCACAGCAGCACATTTGTTACATTCAATGAACCCATGTTGACACATCATTACCTAAACATCCATAGTTTACATTGCAGTTCACTCTTGATGTTGTACATTCTATGAGTTTAGACAAATGTATAATGACATGTACCATCTATGGTAGTATCATACAGAATAGTTTCACTGACCTAAAATCTTCTTTGTTCTGCCTATTCATCTCTCCCTCCTAAACCCTGGAAACCACTGATTTTTTTCTCGCTGTCCATGTAGTTTTGCCTTTTCCGAATGTCATATTGTTGGAATCATACTGTGTGTACCTTTTCAGCTTGGCTTCTTTCTCTTAGTAACATGTATCTAGGTTTCCTCCATAACTTTTCATGGCTTGATAGCCCATTTCTTTTTAGTACTGGATAATATTCCATTGTCTGGATGTACCACAGTTTAGCCATTTACCTTCTGAAGGACATTTTGGTTGCTTCCAAGTTTGAGAAATTATAAGGCTGCTATAAATATGTGTGTATATGCTTTTGTGTGAACATAAATTTTCAACTCCTTTGAATAAATACCACAGAGCATGATTACTGGATTATACAGTAAAAGTATGTTTATAGTTTTGTAAGAAACGGCCAAACTCTTTCAAAGTGACTGCAACATTTCACATGCCGACCAGCAGCATATGAGAGTTCCTGTTGCTCCAATTTGTTCTAAACTAAACCCATCATCTCCACTCCCTACTACCCAATAGAGCTTCTTCTGCCAGTTACTTGTTACATCTCAGAATGACACTCTGTTTCCACTTGCTCAAGCTGAAAAGGCATGACTCTCCCTTAATTCCATCTTCTTCCTCAAGAGACTCATGTTCAACCTCATCAAACTCTGAAATATTTATTGAGTCCATAATCTTCTCTCCAACATGATTATTTCTCCTCTGAATCAAGTACATTCTCCCAATATTTCCTTTTCTTTTCTGTCAACTTGAGAAAGTCAGTCTTTAAATTCTTCTCTCTAGGGAAAGTAGATGAAATGATTGACTTAATAAAAATGCACCAAACTAATGCAGCCAAGTTAGGCAAAATAACACCCCTGTATTTGACTGTAGAAGTGGGAAGAAACTGCCAAATATAGACAAGAAATAAAGACTTCTTCAAAGTAATCCCTCTCTCACCTGCTTTAAATATGATTGAATGTGTGCTGCGGTATTCTGTAAATGCTTTGTACCAAAAATATATCTTGATTCTAGTCCTAATTGATATTCCTGTTGTATAATTCAATATTAAATTGGGTCATAATAAAAATAGCTCCATCACTGTTTGCAAAGAGTAATTTAAAATGATCTTTGCTTTCCAGTAGGAGAGTAAAGAATGATTTTAGCCCTCAAAACGACCTTTAACTGATCCCTGAGGAATGAGCATGCAATTGTGTTTGTGACAGAATGCAATTATGTTGCAGAGGTGCACTCTTGTGATTCTGGATTTACAACTGGGAACTTTGGCTATTGGGAGAGAGAAAAAAATTAATTGATACAATGTAATGTTAAGTATGACCGTAGTATAAACCAGAGCTTTTAAATGGGTGCCTCCTGTATATTTTATTTAAATATGCATGTCAAAATTATTCCAAACAAAAGAATACATCATTAAAATGGAATTCTTGAATAATCTGTGAGACATCTCTGTGGTATACTATGAAATCCAACTTAAACCTAAATCGCTTTATACAATTTATCCTTTGCCTCTTAAGGATTGCATTTTTGATAGTGAGCAAGAAAGCTGGATAAATAAACAATTAAGATAGTGTATAACTATACAAGAGTGTGGGATTCTTAGAAAGAGAAAGATTAAGTGATGAGTTATTACCATTCTATTTCCATTCATATAATAAAAATGTACTATTGTTTACATAAGTAATCCATATTGTTTTTGTAGTAATTTGAACAATAATACTTGCTTAACTTCATTTTGACATCCAAAGACACTTCATAAATGTTAGCACTTTAATTTGAATTGTATTCATTTTAATTTAATCAGTATGTCTTATTTAAAACATATTTGATGCACTAAGGAGAGAATAATAAATATTGAACCAAATTAAGGAGCTTCCTGACTTTTATATAGTTAATCTATCCATAGAATATTAGTGGATAAATTGTCATTAAAAGAAACAAGATGAATCACTGACAAATCATTTACATGAAAAGATGTCCAAGGGTGATTAATTATTAATGATGAAAATCAATATAATCATAAATTATTTTCCAATGAGACAATTTAATTTAACATTAAGCTATAGAGAGATGGAATAAAATTAGAATAAATTGGAATCAAGTAGATATAAATTGGGATCTAAGAACTAAAGGTCAAAGATATTAGAAAAATTTGTCAAACTTATTTACATGAAACTTTCCTGGGATCATCTCATTCAAGATAGCTCGAGGAAGAAATAAAAATTTAGCCATAGAATTGATCATAATCAGTAGGAGTTAAAATTAGAGAACTGTTGCTTGGAGGAGAATAACAGTAATACATGGCACCTGACAAATATTAGAAGTTTAATAAATGGTAAATAAAATTTAAAACTGAAAATAGGTGGGGAAATTCAGATCAAACTTTTATATACTTCTGATAGGTGTTTGTTCAATGTCAGATTTAAAATAGCTATTCAAATATAAGATATTCTAATCAATTAATTGACACCTAATTTGATATTTATATCTTGCTAAGTACAAATTAAGCACCTGTATATACTCCTGAAGGTTAATATATTCATATGAATGCAGTTACAATTTTTGTACTTATAAAGTTCTAAGTTAATTAAATGGTACAAAGAGTAATTCATGGAATACATTTAAATGGGTCTTTCCATGTATCATTATGACTCTTTTTCTGCTTAGCCATTATTTTGCAAAAAGTCCATTTACTCCACATATTTGCATAGTAAACATATAATACAATCATACTCATTGCATAAATTAGAAAAATGAAATTAGAAGTTGCTCTATATATCCAGTGTAAAAATCAAAAGTTGGACTGGAAAAAGCCTCCCTTAAATAGTGAGAAAATTAAAAGAAAATTTGAAATGCAGTACTGTACTTCATTTAAAACCTCCATATTGAAGGAAGACTTTGAATTTGCATAAATATTTTATTTATCTATAATTCTCAAAAACATTATTATAAATATTTTAGAATTATATAAGCCATGTAACATTGGTCTGAGTAATGGTTTCATGCAAAAATATTATTAAGGCCATCAGGTGGCAAAGAAGCAAAGATAAATGACCTGAATACAATTTTAAGTGACAGTAAGAGTAGAAAAAGATCAGAGGGAGAAGAACAATTATTGAATGCTTACTATATTCCAGAAAATGTGCTATGTGTTATCACACTGTTTAATTTTTCAAAATTTTCTGGAAGATATTTTTATCCTCATTTGTTTAGTATAAATATACCTGCTTGATGAGTTAAAGGAGTGAATTACGATGCTCTCTTTTATAGTGGGGTAACTGAAATTCAGAATGATTAGCACATTTTCTAAGATTGGCCAGCTAGAAGGTGATTAAAAAGTGTTCAATCATAATTGCAAATCTTATATATTTACAATCACATCATGCTGAATTTTGGTATAATAGAAGTCAAATTATCTCTGACTTGAGAGAAATCTTTACTACTGTCTCTCTTACTTTGGAAAGAGATCTCAACTTAACACTGATAGTGGCAGAGACAAGACCCATGAGAAAGCTAAAGACGACCTAGCTGGCCGGATAACTAAGTAACCAAAGTTGACACTGGAAATAGGCTCCCAAGAGGGAGTAAACAGGTCTCTAGCCATGCACAAACAAGCATGAATCGACCTACTTAGCCGAACAACGTCAGCCCACTGGTCCACTGTGTCTCTGCTTTACTTATCTAAGTCTTTCAGAACTTAGACACATCACATAATCAAACCACCTTGTCCTGACATGAAGCATGATGTTCAACCAATCTTTACTGAAGAGCTATACGTATTGATTTCCCAAAACAAATTTTCCTAACTTTCAGAAGCAATCTGTGGCATACCTCAGAGATGTTGCAGGTTCAGTTCCAGACCACCACCATAAACTGAACATTACATTAAAGAGAGTCACGACTTTTTGGGTTTCCCAGTGCATATAAAAGTTATGTCTACACTATACCAAGTCTGTTATGGATGTAATGGCATTATGTCTAAAAATTATGTAGATACTTTAATTAAAACATGCTTTGTTGCTAAAACATGTAACCCTCATCTGAGTTTTCAGTGAGTTGTAATCTTTTGGCTGGTGGAGGGTCTTGCCTCCATGTTGATGGCTGCTGATTGATCAGAGTGGTGGCTGCTGAAGATTGAGGGGGCTGTGGCAATTTCCTAAAATAAGACAACAACAAAGTCTGCCCCATTGATTGATTCTTCCTTTCACGATTGATTTCTCTGCAGCATACAATGCTGTTTGACAGTATTTTACCCATATTAAAACTTCTTTTGAAATTTGAGTCAATCCTTTCAAACCCTGCTATGCTTTATAACTAAGTTTTTGTAATATTCTAATATTCTGAATCCTTTGCTGCCATTTCGACAACCTTCATAGCATCTTGACCAGGAGAAGTTTCCATCTCAGGAAACCACTTTCTTTACTTCTCCAAAAGAAGCAACTACTCATCTATTAAAGTTTTATCATGAGATTGCAGTAATTCAGTCACATCTTCAGGCTCCACATCTAATTCTAGTGCTCTTGCTATTTCCACTTTATCTGCAGTTACTTCCTCCCCTAAAGTCTTGAACCCCTCTAAGTCATTTGTGAGGATTAGAATCAACTTCTTCCAAACTCCTGTGAATGTTGATATTTTGACCTTTTCCCATGAATCACAAATGTTCGTTATGGCCTCTAGAATGTTGAATACTTTCCAGAAAGTTTTCAATTTGCTTTGCCCAGATCCATCAGAGCAATCACTATCTGTGGCAGCTACAGACTTATAAATGTGTTTCCTAAATAATAAGACTTGAAAATCAAAATTCCTCTTTGATCCATGGGCTGCAGAATAGGTGTTGTGTTAGCAGGCATGAAAGCAATGCTAATCATGTACATCTCCATGAGAGCTTTTGGGTGACCAGATGCAATGTCAATGAGCAGCGACATTTTGGAAGGAATATTCTTTTCTGAGCAGTAGGTCTCAACAGTGGGCTTAAAATCTTCAGTAAACCATGCTATAAACAAATGTGTTGTCATCTAGGTGTTTTGTTCCATTTATAGAACACAGGCAAGGTAGATTTAGCAACATTCTTAAGGAACCTAGGATTTTCAAAATGGTAAATGAGCATTGGTTTCAAATTAAAGTCATCAGCTGCATTAGCCCCAACAAGAGTCAGCCTGTCCTTTCAAGCTTTGAAGCCAAGCATTGACTTCTCCTCTCTAGCTGCCATCTAGGACTTCTGTTTCATCTATATTGACAATCTGTTGTTTGGTGTAGCCACCTTCATTGATGATCTTAGCCAGGTCATCTGGGTGACGTGCTGCAGCTTCTACAGCAGCACTTGCTGCTTTCCCCTGCACTTCCACATTATGGCGATGGTTTCTTTCCTTAAACCTCATGAACTGACCCCTGCTGGCTTCACACTTTTCTTCTGCAGCTTCCTCCCCTCTCTTGACCTTCACAAAACTGAAGAGAGCTAGGGCCTGGCTTTGGATCAGCTTCGGCCCGAGGGAATGTTGTGGCTGGTTTGATCTTCTGTCCGGACCACTGAAACTTCCTCCATATCAGCAATGAGGCCGTTTCACTTTCTTATCGTTTGTGTGTTCACTGGAGTAGCACTTTGAATTTCCTTCAAGAACTTTTCCTTTCATTCACAACTTGGTTAATTGTTTGGCACCAGAGGCCTAGCTTTTGGCCTATCACAGCTTTCCACATGCCATCCTCACTTAGCTTAATCATTTCTCCCTTTTGATTTAAAGTGATAGAGTGCAACTGTTCCTTTTACTTGAACGCTCAAGGGCCATTGCACGGTTATTAATTGGCCTAAATTCAGTATTGTTGTCTCACAGAATAGGGAGGCCTGGGAGGAGGGAGAGAGATGAAGGAGAGAGATGGTAAAGGACTGGTTGATGGAGCAGTCAGAACGCACACAACATTCATCCATTAAGTTTGCTGTCTTATACAAGCATGGTTTGTGGTTCCCCAAAACAATTACAATAGTAACCTCAAAAATTATTGATCATAGATCATCATAACCATAATAATAATAATAATCAATTTGAAATATTGTGAGAATTACCAAAATGTGATACAGAGACACAGAGTGAGCAAACATTGTTGGAAAAATGGTGCAGACAGACTTGCTCAGTGCAGGGTTGTCACAAACCTTCAATTTGTAAAAAAGGCAGGACAATAAAGCAAAGCACCATAAAATGGCATATGCGTGTAATTATAGTCACCAAGTAAATTAAAACTGCCCAGAGTCAGTTCATTTAACACTGGGAGTTCTGAGATATCAGTCTTTCCATGAAAATTTCCACCCCAGATCTATCAAGTTTTTGTCTGTTTCAGGACAGATAAAGAAATTGTTCACAAATCAGAAACATTCATAGATACAGAGAACAAACTGGTGATTGCCACAGGGGAGGGAGGTGGGAGGTTGGGTGAAACAGGTGAAGAAGATTAAGAAGTACAAACTTCCATTTAAAAAACTAAATACATAAGTCACAGGTTTGTAATATACAGCATAGAGAATATAGACAATATTGTAATAAATTTGTATGGTGACACATGGTTAGTAGACTTATTGTGGTGATCATTTCATAATGTATATAAACGTTGAGTCACTATATTGTACACCTGAAACTAACATAATATTGTATGTCAACTATACTTCAATAAAAAAAAGAAATTGTTCACAAATAATATTTTCATTACAATGCACCTAAATCTAAGCGATCCTATTGATTAGGTTAGGGATGTTCCATGCAATTCAAAAGTTATCAATATATTAAAAGAAACTTCCAGAGAAAGGAGTTCACAGTTCTCATGTTATGAAAATTTTTTTATTCCATGGTATTGTACTTTTAGTGGTTTAATGGAAACTAAAATAACCAGTCAGAGATAAGTTTAAGCAGAAACTATTCTGGAACGACAAAGAAAATTGAAAGGATTTGAAATCTAAATTATTTATTAAATATTGTCAAATTCACCTCTATAAGGGTTGGACCATTTTAGATCCTAACTGAAATGTCTAGGAAATTCTGTTTCCTCAAAACTTTGCCAAGTGGGTGTTTCTCACGTGCTTTTAGTTTTGTTTGTTTTTTTCCAATCTGATTGATAAAAGTTTTGTCAGTTTAGTTTTAATTTGTATTACAAGTTATGTTTAGCCTCTTATGTTTACAGGCCACTGATATATTTTTGTGAATTATCTTGATATTATTTGGTAATATTTAATGATGTTATATATGCATTTAATCTTTAGCCCAGTAATCCTCTTTTAGAAATGTACCGTTTATTTCTAAAAACATCAAAATATATTCATATGTTTTATATATATCTATTCATAATGTCATCATTTATACATACAAATACAAAAAGTTTTTCATTGAGACAATTTTTAATAGCAAAATATTGGAAGCATGGGAATAGGCAAGAATTTCCTCTCTCACAATTACAATCCAACTTTGTATGGAACGTCCTAGCTACTGCAATAAGACAGGGAAAAGAAAAAGTATAGATACAGATTGGAAAAGAAGAAATAAAACTGTCTTTATTTGCAGACCATATGATTGTCTATGTAAAAAAATCTCCATCTTCCCAAAAAATGCACAAGGATATGCCTGGGACTAATAAGTAAGTATAGCAGGGTGGCAGGATACAAGGTTAATATACAAAGTCAATTCTTTTCCTGTGTACTAGTAATGAAAAATTGTAATTTAAAATAAGAATAAAATATCACTTACTATAGCATCAAAAGTAAGCATAAATCAAGCAAAATATGTACAGGATCAATCTGGAAAACTATACAATACTTATGAAAGAAACTAAAGAAGATCTAAGTAAATGGAGAGATACTCTGTGGTCAGGGATTGGGAGACAATATCTTTTAAGATGTCAATTCTTCCCAACTCGATCTATGGGTTCAATGCAATCTCCAACAAAATTTCAGCTATTTCAGATATTTTTTAGACATCAGTGAACTGATTCTAAAGTTTATATGGAGAGGCAAGAGAGTTACATCACCCGAAACAATAGTGAAGAATAACAAAGTTGAAGACTTACACCACCTGATTTCAAGACTTAAAATAAAGCTACTATAATCAAGACAGTGTGGTATTGGAAGAACTAAACACATGGACCAATGGACCAGAGCAGAAAGCCCAGAAATACACCTACACAAATGTAGTCAACTAGTCTTTGACAAAGGAGCAGAGACAAGTCAACGGAAAAAGCATATTCTTTTCAACAAATGGTGCTATAAAAATTGGACATGCATATACAAATAAGAAATGAAACTAGACACACAACTTACAACATTCACACACACATAGAAATGAATAACAGACATCAGTGTAAAGGCAAAACTATAAAGCTTTTAGAATAAAACAGGAGAAAATCTGTGGGACCTTCAGTATGGTGATGAGCTTTTAGATGTAAGAACAAAAGCACAATACATAAAAGAAAAATTGAAGTTATATTTACTAAAATTTAAAAGCATCTGCTATGCAAAAGACACAATGAATGGAGTGAAAAGATAGGCCACAGAATGGGAGAAAATATTTGAAAAGCACATATATGATAAAGGACTTGAATTCAAATTATATAAAGAATTTTTAAAGCTCAACAATAAGAAAACAAATAATCTGATTAAAAATGGGCAAAAGACCTGAATAGATACTTCACCAAATAATATGTATAGATGGAAAATAGCATATGAAAATATGCTCAACATTGTCAATAGAGAATTTCAAATTAAACATCAGAGATATCACTGACACCTATTAGAAGGGCTAAAATTCAAAAACACCAACAATGCCAACTGCTGGTGAGAAACGTGGAGCAACAGAAACGTTCATTGTTTGTGGGAATGCAAAGGAGTTTAGGAATGTCGTAGACAGTTTGGAAAATTCTTATAGAGATAAACAAAGTCTTTCCATAAGCACCAGCTATTGCAGTCCCACGTTTGGCATTTTCTACTTCTAGGTATTTGCCCAATATATTTGAAAAATTACGTACATACAAAAATCTGTATGCAAATGTTTACAAGAGCTCTTTCTTTAATTGCAAAAACTGGAAGCAAACAAGATGTTCTTAATAGATAAATGGAAATATAACCTCTGGTACAACCATACAGTAGAATAATATTCATAACTTAAAAAAATGAGCTATTGAGACATGAAAAACAGATGGATGGATAAATGCATATTGCTAAGTGAATAAAACCAATCTGAAAAGTTTACATACTGCATGATTCTAATTATATGACATTCTAAAAAAGGCAAAACTATAGAAACAGTGAAAACATGACTGGTTTCCAGGGTTTTGGAAGTGGGGGTTGAAAAAGTGGAGTACAGAGGACTTTTAGGGAAGAGAAACTATATTACATGATACTATGATGGCGGATACATGACACATGCATTTTTCAAAACCCATAAACTTTGCAGGACAAAGAGTGAACCTTAATGAATGCAATCTTCAAAATATTGTTTAGGAGGTCAGAGGATCCAATGATGGAATACAGAGTATGACAACATAATCTAACTCTACTATAAATATATAAAACAAACACACTGAAGGTGATGGGGAAGAATGTGCTGACCTAAGTAATTTTGTAAATTAGAGTCTGTAAGACTAAAGGCAAAAGAAATTGTACATAAATGTTATATATAAGTACTATCCTTGATGAAGTTGTTTCCTACTGGGGCGTGGGTTAGGATTCTCATAACACTATACATATATAATAGGATTGAACAATTAAGGAAATGGATGGCAGATGATGGGAGTCAGGTTTCTTACTATTGGAGTGGGAGGTTACATATAAACATTGGGAACAGGCTAGAGTGATTCATGTAGTAATGGATTAGAATTGGAGATTTTAATATGAAATCATGTTTAGCTTAATATAGATATAGATGTTTACCTATGGAAAATTTTATACATATGTGTATATACATGGGAAATACACATATGTATACACATACATATTTCTTTGATCTGTCATCTAAGGGGCCTAGAAGCAGTCATACCCCAGTAGCAATGAATGTACCTAACACTCAGATATCGGTTTCTAATACCATATGCCAATGATAGGAACCACACTGTTTGAGAAAATGTCTAATTTTAGACTTGAGTGGGAAATAGACAAGATAAGCCTGGAATATCTTATAGTGCCAGAAAGTAAGGTTGTGCTAAGAATAAAAACATCACATTGATGGGGCATATGTCTAAAGGATGCAGGAGAGAACTCAAAGAGCTCCCAATGGCTAAAACTGGAACAACTTGAGAAATAAAATAAAATAGCATTGGATTATAAGCCAAAGGGTACAATAAAGATCCATGGCTCCATATTGTCATGAATGATCTAATAAATAAATGAGGAAGAATAGACAAATCTCTTGTGCAGAAGAATTCCAAATAATTTATGTAGGTGCTCCATTCTCAAGGAGATGGAGCATAATTCCCACTCAAGTGTAGGTAGGCATAGTGACTTGCTTCCAAAAAATACAGAATGGAAAGAGACCAATAAAAGAGTAACTTTACAGTGGAGAAACTTGACAAACACTGCCTTAGCCAGGTAATCAATGTTAACATCAGCAGTGAGGTTATATCAATAGTATGCACCCTTGATATGATACGATGAAAATTGCACTTTATCTTTGTAGTCTTCCTCCCAAAACACATAACCCCAATCTAATCACAAGAAAAAAATAGGCAAACCCCAATTGAGAGACATTCTACAAAATACATGACTGCTTCCTCAAAACTATCAAGGATAAAATAAATATAGTTTGTGAAACCATCACAGACAACAAGGGGCTAAGGAAGCATGACTACTAAATATAATATGGTATCCTGGAAGAGAAAAAGAACACGAGTTAATGAAAACATATCAATATTCATTCATTGGCTATAACAAACGTGCCATACTAATATAAGATGTTAATAATAGGCAAAACTTGAGCATGTAGTATATAGAAATTCTGTGTACTATCTTTGCAATCTCTTTATAAATCTAAACCTACTGCTGTAAAATAAAAATTTTATAAAGAAAAAATTGGGCAAAACTTAAATGTCCATATGTGGGAAATTAGTCAAATAAGAGGGTACCACAACACAATAAAGTATTATACCGTTATAAAAAAGAATGCAGGAAGTATCTATGAACTGACATGGAATTATTTTCAAGGCATATTCGTAGATGATCTAGAAAGCAAAATATACCAACAGAAAGTGCACTAGACTCTGGTTTTATCAAAAATATGTTAGCACCAATAATTTGAGGAAACATAGCAATACTAAAATTACAACACATCCAAAAGGGAAATTGAGGGTAGATTACAGGTCAGAGAAATACAGAGGACCAATGGAAGGTGTATATTTAAAGGCAATTCCTTGAATTTCTCTCTTCTTCAAATTTTTTGCTGTTGGTTATACATTTGTAAAAATATCTTAAGTGCATAAAACTCTTGTTGAAAACAAATCTGATAAAATAGAAAACATTAAGAAAATAGTAGGCCTACGCATTTTCATCTGTTTATCTAGAAACCACGTTTTGTGCTTATAGTTTTTATTATATAAATTTTTGGTTCACTCCCTCAACATTTTCTCAGCAGACATGTTTGGAGTACTTATGGAGAGGCAGACTGTTCTAAAGAGAGGGCTCACAACACTGAATGATACTATTGAGACCTGTAGTCTCGAAGAGTTTATACCCTAAAGTGGATGAGGCTTGGGAGACAAAAAACAAACAAACAGAAAACTCCAATGTAGCCATTAGCGCTAAAATGAAAATAAAATACTGGAGGGCACTTTACATGATCTGAGAAGGCTTCTCTGAGGAGTTTATATGTAATCTAAAATGAGAATGACAGGAAAGAGTCCACTCTACAAAAATTGGAGGGATGATATTTCTAGGTAGAAGAAATAGCACTAAGACCAAAACAGGAATGGGCTTGGTCAGTTAATACAACAGAAAGAACACTAGTGTGACTGTAGTATAGGCAATAAAGGGCAGATGGCACAACCAATATCATGAAAGGAGGTCAGGATATGGAATATAGCTGGATTATGACTTTATAGTGGTCTTGCACAGTTTGGTATACTGTTTTTTTTAATAGTAAAGCAAACGATGAGTTTCTTACAGTTATACAACAGTTATTCTGAAGGGTGGAGGTTGAGAGTTTGTACCTATTATGATAATCAGTTTTGGTGTAGGGTAGCATGTGAGGGATTCCCCTGCACTAAGAAAATAAAAAACACTTTGCAGTGATGTGTGGTTATAAAAAGCATTTTCAGTACCTAAACTGCTTTGGTTGGCTTTTGATCACAATGTACAGTATGTTGTGAAATGCCACAGTCCTAATGCATGGTATAAAATTTTAAGGCTTATCAAAAAGGCACATGGGTTTAAAAAAGTTAGAAACCACATCATTGTTTACTATAGACCATGGAAAAGATACTGCTCTTTTGTAAAGATAAAAGATGTCTAAATTTGTTCGTTTTGAGTGATGCTAGCCTAGAAGATTGTTAGCCATATTAGGCTAGCATATCCGTGTTCCATGGCAACAGTTCTGAGCTATGCATAGACAAAGATCTCTTGACATGGTTTGGGGAAAATCAACGTGACACATTACAAGAGGGAGCTCTGGAGAGTCTTGGAGAGCCTGAAAGCATTTACCCCGTTTTAGGTATCTGGCTGCTGGTGCTTAGGAGGCAGGATTTCAAGAACACTGAAAGGAGAAGTAGAGTCTTGCACAAACTTATCCATCTGTTAACTGAATATTGAGCAAGTCTTTATTTTCAATTTAATTTAAACTAAAACTAAACGGCATTAAATGAAACTAAATGGACTGAAATATTTTAAAAGTCAATAAGATTTCCAAACCATTCTCTAACTTCCCTTAACTGTATAGAATGACTAGCATTATGACCATTCATTTGCAGCCATATGAACCAAGGCAAAAAAAAAACAATCTCCCCAGAACCAAATGTGGTTCCCCGAGTGTGTTGTAGACCATGAATCTGCTTCCAGTAAAGGTGTAGTCTTGGTTTTGTCTCAGCCTCTAAACACATACATTTTTTATTATGTAAAATACAGTTATGATATAAAGATAACCCCAAAACATTACCTGCAGCTCTGACACGGGGCTGTGTGACTTTGGGCAGCTCGATTAACATCTAAATGTCTGTTTATCCATTTGTAAAACCATGTTATTGTTTCCTCCCTCATCAGGTTGTTGTGAGAGGCATATAAAAGTAGTTGCCCACTAGTTACTCTCCTCATATTCCTTTTTTTGGTCCATAGCATGAAGACATGTCCTCTTTCTGCAGTAGAGCTGTCCCTACATTTTACAGGGCCTTTGTCATTGTGGTCTGGTGGGTCCTGTACACCAGAGGGGGATGTAGAGATCTCCTGGAAGGCACCCCAAAGCACCACGCCCCCTGAAGCCCAGGGCCTGAGACAGGGCCACACTTGCCCAGGTCTGAGGGAGGTACTATTCTCCAGGGTGGGGAGAAGGTCAACACTCCTCTCCACACTTCATTCTCCATCACGGCCAAAGGAAGTGGAAGGATTTATTAAATGAGAAGCTTAAGGAGAACAATTGAGCCTGTGGCTCTCTCTCAGGACCTAACGACAACAAGCCATGTAGATTCTCCTTTCAGAGAGGCCTGCAGGCACCTCTACATGCATCATCTGAGCTAGAAAGGAACTTTAACTCAGGAGAAGAAAATTCTGCCCATGTTTGAACACAAAGCCGTATTTTCTGATTAGTCTTTCTTTGATTTCTTACTCTTACGCTCTTATGTCCTTTTTCAATTAGCTCAGAATTTAGAGAGTAAGTATTGTTTTGTATATGCATAAAGTCCAATATTTAGAAACAAACAACATCTGTAAACTATGAAATGACATTCAAATATAATTTATGTCCACAATCATGAACTCATGTATAATACCAGTGTTTCTGAACATGTATCTACCAGGGTTAGGCAGGTTGCATAAATGTCTGGATCAGGCTAAGTATAAAAAATGGACACAAGCGTATAAAATACACAGACAGTGGTGGTGCCAATAAAATATTGGTGAGTGCATGATCTGCATAAGAATATTCACATTCACTAAAATTGAGTTAGTCTAGAGCTGCTGGTGTAGAAACTGCAATAAAGTACTTTCTTTGAGGTTAGAGATTGGTGCTTATTTATTTTAATATCCCCAGTACCCATCACTAGTCCTGGTATGCCACAGCTACCCAATGAATATTTCTTGATTGACTGAATGAATGAATGAAGGGAACAATTCTCTCAAATCTACTATGTATTATCTTTAGCTTAAATTGCCCCAGTCAAATGTCCATCTACATTTAACATTAATAAGCCTTCAATATTTAAGTGTGCCAAAATGCCAGTCTAACGCATATACATATACACACACACATTATTTAACACAAAATCAAGAAATTTGATTTGAAGGACTGATATTATTGGATATCTCAAGTATATAAGGTGTTGAAGTGTTTGTTCTCTTAAATTTAGTTTTAGGTATTAGGTAAACTGAAATCAAAGAACTTTTCTAAAAATGCACTTACAAATACATGAAAATATGTTAATGAATGAAGAAGATTCTAATATCTATTACTTATATATTTCATGTTGAAATAACATAAACTCAATTATGGTAGGTCAAATATTTTCTTCTTCAATTTTTGTCAACAATTTCTGATAGCTATGTCATTTCCAAGAATATCTAGTTTATCTTGGTAAATCTGAATTATCAGGAAGTTTATCAATCTTAATTTTGTAATGTTTGCTTGCACTAAATAAAAATATTCTCCATCATTTAGTGCTCAGAAGCTGTTAATTTCTGAGTTCTTTATCCTCACAGGTGTGTACTACCTAAAATCTAAATGCAAACAGAAATATGATGTCAAACTTTTATTTAGATCATGAAAATGTACGATAAAAACTGATAGAAATTATTGATATATAGGTGAACTTTAAGAGTAAATATCTTGGATTCAGTTTGAAATATAACCAAATCTGAGTCATTACAAACAAAATAGGAATCATATCCCTTGGGATGGTTTGAACAAACGTGACCAAAGGTTAATGATTTAAAGGTAATCTTTCAAGTTCCCCCCACAGTTTCTCTGATTCAAATTTCATAGAATAGGCTTCCGTATGTTCATATTTTGCTAGGAAAGAAAGCTAGCACATGTTTGTGTTCAGGAATTTTGATGCTCTCAGACTACATATTAACAGACATTAATAAAATATAACACCAAAATGACACATTTCCAGGGCCCAGCCCTGTAGCCTAGTGGTTAATTTTGGTGCACTCCAGTTTGGCGGCCCAGGTTTCATTCCCAGGCACAGACCTACACCTCTCACCAGCGGCCGTACTGTGGCGGTGACCCACATACAAAATAGAGGAAGATGGGCGCAGATGTTAGCTCAGTGGGAATCTTCCTCAGCAAAAAACAAACAAACAAACAAAAACGTTAAAAAAAAGACACATTCCTCTTTTCCACTCCTAAACACAAATATACACATGAGCAAACACACTAGCACCCACCTATGCAGAAGTGCACATATCCTTCAGTTAATGGTGTTTCTTCTTACTTCATGGTGACTTTAAAGCCATCAGGAGAGAACTCCACCGACTCCCGACATCAGCTGGCCCCACGTTTCAGGGGCAGAGCTGCACAGTCTCCCTCCTGCCTGTTACCAGGATGATCTCCACACACTCCTCTATCATTCCCAACTCTGTGGCAGGAAATCCCACCCTGTCTCATCTACCTAAGGCTATCGCCTCCAGCAATTTTCTCTTCTTTCTGCTACATCAAAATTTAGCTTTTTACTGAATCCTTCTCATTACTGTTCAAACATTCCTTAATTTCTTCAGCTAAGAAAAAGAAAAAAATCTTCTCTTGATCACGCATACCTTAATAAGCTACCATTTGGTTTTGCAATAATATTCCTCAAAAGAGTCATCTATATTTGCTGTCTCCAATGCCTCTTTGCCCATACTCTCGTAAATCCCTTCTCCTCCGGCTTTCACTCCCAGTACTTCAACCAAATTGCTTTCCTTACAAAAGCCAAGGCACTCCACCTTGTTGAATCCACCAGTCAGTGTCTGGGCCTCGTTTATCTGAGACTCCAGGTGCAGGTGCTCGTTCCCTTTTCCTAACGCCTTTCTTCACTTGGTTTCCAGGACACCTCAGTTATTTTGTTTTCTTCCTACATTATTTGCCACTCTTTCTTACATCCCTTTGCTGGGTGTGTTTCCACTACACTCACCTTGCTCACGGCCATGATCACTTCTTTCCCAAACTAGTACAATAGGTCCCCGACAGCAACGTCTACTTCTATTATTGTTCCCCTCCCCCATTCCTTAGGCAACAGACCGCCGGGATGATTCTCTAGAAATCTTAATCAGATCATATCTCTCTCCTAGCCAAAACCCTGCAATGGCACTCATACACTTAGAATAAAAGCTTAAGTCCGTAAGATGGCCTACAAGGCCCTACGTGACCCAGCCCCTCCATCATCTCCCTGAGCTTATTTCCAGGACCTTTCTCCTGAATCACCTGGCTGTACTGACTTTCTTACTGCTTCTTGAGCACACAAGATTCTCCTCTGCCTTAGGGTGTTTGTACTGCCGTAAATACCACAAGTGTTGCCAGTTACCATCTTCTTCAAGATTTGCTCAAATATTAACTCTAAAAAAAAACTCGGGGCCGGCCAGTGGTGCAGCGGTTAAGTTCCCACGTTCTGCTTCCCGGCGGCCGGGGTTTCGCTGGTTCCATCGGGGTGCGGAAATGGCATAGCTTGTCAAGCCATGCTGTGGCAGGTGTCCCACATATAAGTAGAGGAAGATGGGCACGATGTTAGCTCAGGGCCAGGCTTCCTCAGCAAAAAGAGGAGGACTGGCAGTAGTTAGCTCAGGGCTAATCTTCCTCAAAAAAAAAAAAAAAAAAAACACACTCAACCCTCATCTCAACCTTGCATATCCAATTTCCATTAGCATTATCTACTTTTTTTCCATCAATCTGAAAATCACCTTGTGGCATATTGTATATATCATTGATGCTCTATTTTCTCTTATTAAACTGTCAAACTATACATCTCTAAGTAGAGGGCTTTCTATTTTTTAGTTCACTGAGAAATCCCAAGTGCTTGCAACATAGCGGCTGCTCCAACAATACTCATTGACTATAAATGAACAAAAGTTTTCACAGCACGACTTCATTTATATCATATTCTTATGAACTTAATTGAGCCACATAGCATTTTTTGAATTACTGTGTGTGTATCCAGAATCTGCCTCATGTTTATTGTTAGCATAGTGTATGCGGGATGTTTTTCCTACACTTTGTGAAACCATGCTCATCAGGAGAGCCCAGAGCTGACTCTTTTGACCAGCTAGCTGCATTATATTCCAACAAATGCATCATCTTCTGATGCATGTATAGTTCACTTTTAGGACTATTGATGTTTCTTATGAAATTTTTGCTAACATCTGTGTGTGCTCTGACTTATGCTTCATTGAACTGAAAAAGGCTTTTCTAACTCTGTTCTAATCCTGTATCTGAATTTTTACAGATGTTTCCTGTCTTTCTGTGGTCTGACACATAGTGGTCAAGCGTGCACTCTGGAATTAGAGTGCTGGCTTCGATCTCAGCTCACCCCTTTACTAGATGTGTGTCCTTCAACAAGCTGCTCAATATCTCTAAGCCTCAGTTTCTCAGTTTAATCTCGAAATTAAAGATAATAATTGTACATCTCATAGGATTTTTGTGAGGATTAAATAAATTAATACATCTAAAATACTTATAAGAGTGTCTGGCACGTGGTAAGTGCTGACTGTTGTTATGTATCTCTCACACTTCTGCTAGGGTATCTAATTTGTGCTTCTTTCTAAATTGTTCTCATTAAATTCCTTTTTTTCCCTAAGAGCACTTGCTCAAAGAAAACCTGTAAAAAGTGCATCTTCAGATTTTTAATGGTAGAATTTTATTTGTTTGATCATTTCGAGTAATGTCACTATGCTTTTGTGATGCTATCCGTTGCTATCTCTATTTCTGGCTCTTGCTCTCACTCTCTCTCAAACCCATGCACTCTGTGTTTACCAAGGGTAGTTTTCTTTGGTGTCTATATATTTTCATTAAAGTAGTTATTTTTTTCAGATACTGTGGCTACAGGCAGAGAATTTTAAATCTCACTGTTCAGTGGAGCCCTATCTTTTTTGAGTTTTAAAACACACACAAGTCCCTCAGTGCTGAGAAGTGTAAGCACTTTGACATCTCCTGTAGGATATCACCAGGCTGCCTAAGTTGTGGCTAAAGGCATTATTGTTTAACTGTGTCACGCCCAATATCACAGCGTTACATTCGTTAGGTATAAAGCCTGTAATGATTGGGGGTTCCACAGTCCTCTCTGAAGCATAAGACAACAGTTCTGTGAACTGTTTTATCCAATGAGCAACGGTATCAATACTCAGAAAGTTGACAACTCACATATTAATTCCACAGCTATGGTCTCTATAAGGAACCAAACCTTCTGAGAACCTTCCTGAAATTAGAGCTAATATTTAGTACTATTTTTATGCTAAATTCTGTGAGTATCATAAAGAACATCTTTGCAATTAGAAGCAATGGTATGCTGGAGCCAGCTCACACGTTCCAAATCTCTTATCTAGACTGTATTATGTGACTTTTAAATATATTCCTCAGGAAGCAAACCTCTTCTCCACTGCACTGCAGGTGTTCTCTCTCTGCCACAGTTCTCAATTGCAGACAGACACTGGTTCAAGCAGATTTAAATGTAAAAGCAGTTTATGTACTGAGTCCCTCACAGGAATGCAGGACGAACTGGAGAACCTGGCTCGGGAAACAGAGGAGATCAAAGGAGGCTGTAAAAATCACAGCTAAGTTCAAGATTAAATGTCAGAGCTATTTGTGCAGGGACATCATTTCCTCTGCTACTGAATATTTGTGTCTCTGACTTCACTGTAGACAGGGCCTGCGCTGGATGATGGGAGCCCCACAGGCTCTATGCAGCGCTCCTTCTGGAAACAGATATCCCCTTTGCTACTGACCCAGAGCTGATTCACTATCCTCTATGCTGCTTTTCACCAAAATATGTCAAGCCTAGGAGTCTGGGTTTGACTTGTTAAGCAAGAGAGGCTGGAAAAATAAGTATCTGGTCTTTTCTTCTTCCATAGTTAAAGGCAAACTCTACCCCGCACCAAATTTTATGAAGTGGTCAATCTCCCAAACATATGAAGGAGTTCAGAATAGGTTAACAAAAATAATAAAGTTTGGTTCAATTTTTGCCAAATATTTTGCCAATCAAATTAATGTTGAAAAACTTATAGTAACATATACCCGCACGTTCATGTCCACAGCAGCATTATTTCCAAGATGTGGAAACAAACTAAGTGTCCATTGATGGATAAATGGATAAAGAAAGTGAGGTGTATATATATATACACATGCATACACAATGGAAATTTATTCAGCCATAAAAAGGAAGAAATTTGTGACAACATGGATGAACTTTGAGGACATTATGCTAAGTTAAATAAGTCATATAGAGAAAGGCAAATACTGCATGATCTCACTTATGTAGAGAATTTTAAAAAGCCAATCCCCTAGAAAGAGAGTAGATTGGTAGTTTCCAGGGTGTGGGAGGTGGGGAAAGTGGGGAGATGTTAGTCAAAGAGTACGAACTTCCATTTATAAGGTGAATGACTTCTGGAGATTTAAAGTACAGCATGGTGACTGTAGTTAACAATGCTATATTGTATACTTAAAAGTTAAGTCAGTAGATCTTCAGTGTTCTCACCACTCGCACACACTAAATGTAATTATGTGAGGTAATGGATATGTTAACTAATGTATCATCACGTTGTATACTTTCAACTTACACAATGTTATATGTCAATTATATCTCAATAAACCTAGAAAAAATCTTGGAGCAGTATTTTTCAATCTAACTATAAAATAATAATTTTCATTATTACATATTCAAGTTCCTGCATTTACAGATAACTACTGCTAACATTTTGATGAACACGCTTTCGATAGTTCTTTATATGCTCCTGCAATATGTAACCTTGATTACTAACCTAGCATTAGCTTCTAATTGCACAGGGCCCTTTGAGGGGGTTAAATTCACCCTTACTCCATTCAGTCTTGTGTTATAAGAGAGACTTTATCTCCCCTAGCTACAATTTGGGGTGTGGATAATATAAAAGTGACCCCCGTTTCCATTTCCAGAGAATAGTCCAGGAGGGACATATACAATATAATTTTTTAAAATCTGCTTAAAATTCTAGGAAAGTTTCTCATTGGTTTTAAGATGGTGAGCCGTTATAAACCGTATAGATACACATGAGGGAGATGAACGTGCCCTAGTCTTGCAATTGGCAGCCATTCTACAACCAAAATAGGAAAAGTTCTAGAATGAATTTGACAAAGTGGACAGGAAGATAAAATCACTGGAAAAATCTGTGCCCATGAAAATATTATTAAACTGCTGGATCAAACCAACACAAACTTTTAGACTTCATTGTATATGATCAAATACACCACCTTGTGGCATAATTTACCTTTAGTTGGACTATGTGTTGTTTGCACCTCAAAGAGTCTTAACAAATAAAGCAAACTATAATATACATATGTACACACAGAAAATTGTACTATACATATATATTGGCAATATTTAAGTCTTTAAAATTACTCTCCTATGTCTGAAAATAGATACATTAGTAAAAAGTTTGATTTTAAAAACACGTAGTTCCAGTTTTCATGAATTTTTAGTAATGTATAGTATTAACATATTTTATTTTATTTCAGCATGTTCTTAGTAATGGATGTCTAGAATATTCAGTTTTTTGCTTTATTTTGGTTTGTTACTATAATAAATGCTGTAGTGGCAAAATCTTGACATGTTTCTGTGCAATTGTTTTATTAACTCTGTAGGACCATTGCTACAAGTAGGACATGTGGGTCAACCAATATGCATATTTTAAATGTTCAAATATATAGAAAAACTGCCCTCCAGAAGTTTGCAATGACTCATCTCCATATGTGCAAGAAAACATTTATTTCTCCACAAGCTCATTCAGACTTGGTATTGAAAATTTTGTTAAGCATTCCAATCTAAGAAGAGAAAAGCATTATATCATTTTTTTCAATTTTTATCTTTCTTTGCCTATACAAACCAGTGTTATTTGTAAAATTTGTTTATCATAATTACTTATTTTACAAAATACTTGTTTATACCTCTTACACCCCTACGTTTTGGGGTGTTCGTCTTTTTTGTTGTTGATCTGTAAGTGCTCAATGCACATTAGTTATATTAACATTGCGTTTCATGACTTGAAAATATTCTCCCTTTAGGTATAAATGTGTTTATTGCTGCCTTATATGTATATTAATTTTGATGTAGCTGAATCTATTGATCTTTCTTTTATGGATTTTAGTTACTGTCATGCTCTAATTTATTAATTTTAGTGTATCATTTTCCTCCTCAAAATTGTGATTCTAAACTGTCTTCATTCCATTGGGCTTTTAAATGGGTATGAAAATTCTCTATCATTCCTATGCAAATCAAGTGAACACTTAAAGAGTAAATGTTAATCATCAGAATTAAACAGGATATATTATTGTGTTTTATGTGGTTTTAAAGGAACTATCAATGGAGTGGTGTCTCATCTTTATAAAATTACTATTAATTCATGCCATAACTAAGAAAACAGTATTGATCTTGGCTTTTGGTTTGTAATGTTTTAGTATCTTGATTTTTAATCCATTTTAAAATACATACATTTTATTGTTGGGAAATATGGAATAAGTTTGTGGAAAAATAAGACTATTCATATGTATCATATATAAAATATATTTAAAGTAAATAATTTTGAAACCATAATTAAAAGTAGCATAATATTATCTTCATTCTTGTTGGAAGGACTTATATATGCCTATTCTGTTATATGTCTATATTGCCTTAACATAATTCTTATTAGGTACATATGTTACTGAATATTAAATTAAACAAATACTTACCATAAGTCTATATAATTCATACCACAATCTTGATAGGTATAAAGATACATTAATGTAGGAGACTGACCTGTGAGCTTTCAAGCATCATTTGTAGTTACATGATATTTTCCTGCAATGAGAAAACATTAAACAGGAAACTATTCAAGATTATTTAAGCTTATTTTATTTTATTTTATTTTTGAGGAAGATTAGCCCTGAGCTAACATCTGCTGCCAATCCTCCTCTTTTTAGGCTGAGGAAGACTTGCCCTGAGCTAACATCTATGCACATCTTCCTCTATGTTATATGTGGGACGCCTGCCACATCATGGCTTGCCAAACGGTGCCATGTCCGCACCTGAGATCCAAACCAGTAAACCCCAGGTTGCTGAAGTGGAACGTGCAAACTTAACCACTGCACTAATCATTTGACTTTTTCTCAATTATCTGCTTATTTCCAGTATGTAGGGTATGTTTAATAATTATCTGTTAAATAAATTACAGTGAGTCATTTAGGTAGCAGATTAAAACGGAAATAATATGACATGAATATAATAAATTTATTCTAAGCAAAAAAAACTATTTTTAAACATCAATTATGTGTGATCATTGGGGTTATTACATCACTATGAATGAGCTGTCACAAATAAGCTGGTTGTTGATGTCCTAATTTCAAAATTTCATGTATCATAGCCACTGTATGAACACACACACTACAATTTATACACACCTTTTATTTAAGCCTTGGTTCACTTCCTCTTAGAAATTACAGTGCTGACACCTGTTCTCCCTGTTGCTTTTACTCTCTATTCCTCTATATTCTACTGCTCTCTATTATTATTCTCTTTTACTGGTGACATCACTTTCAAACTTCATTTTCTACTGCTGACTTCAACTTTTCCTTCCATTAGAGCAACTGTCTGAGTATTCTACATATCAGTACTTTCTACCTTTCGGGTGCTAAGTACTGTCTTATTATCATGAGATTGAAATGTAGAGATCAGACTTCCAGCTTATCTGTGACACATAAATGCCTTGGGTATCCTGTCAGCATGAGACAAAACCTGAACAAACTGAAAATAAATATTTTTCCTAGACTCATCAGAAATTTGAGAGTCAAATCATCAACTCAAAATCTGGAGAGATGGGTGACTACAGAGAAACACAGCTAACCTGGCGCAGAAGGTACTAGAACCGTAAACTAATAGGAACACTTAAATGATAATTTTGATGAATTGCTGGAGACCACATTTGGACTATTTTGAGAGTGAGAAACTCCTAGAGGGATGCAATTTAGAAGGGGGCTCTCTTACTTTTTTGGGAGGCAGAGGTGCAATTACCTAACACAAGCACTCATTAGCCTTCCAATCTCATATAAGAGGGAGGGAAAAACAAAACAAAGAAAAAAGTAAGATACACTTGTGAGGGTCATAACCAACTAAAAGACTGAGATTTAATAAAAAATTATGGAACACATATCTTCCCCAATTCCCTTACCACCACTTCACAGGGCTCCAATATAATAATAGGGAATTATACTGGAAGTGATGCAAGGAACAGACTATATTTAGAAAGAAATTCTTAGGGAAACACAAAGACTACAAGGGAGATAAAAATAAAGATACGAGAGAAATTTGAAGACCCTGATGCCGGTTTTATAGCAAACCTTAAGCACAGTGCAACTCCTAGCCATATTAATAGAAACCTCACAGTAAAAGCATGTCTGTCCCAGTTCCTATTACCTGATATATCATGTTTAGCTTTTTGAAAAAGATGTCCAATTTTGAAAAAAATTTCAAGTCATGGTAACAGTCAGGAAAAAGCACGGACTGAAGACAAAAAAACAAGCATCAGAATCAGACTCAGATGTGGCACAAATGTTGAAATTATAAGACAGAGAGTTTAAAATAACTGTGATTAATTTGTTAAGCACTCTAATGAAAAAGGTAGACAATTTGCAAGAACACATGTAATATAAAGAGAGAGATGGAAACCCTAAAAGAGAATCAAAATGAAATGATACAAAATCAAAAACACTATAATAGAAGTGAAGAATGTCTTTGATTAGCAGTAGACTGTACACAGCTGAGAAAAAAAAATTAGCATTATGTCGATGGAAACTTCCCCAAACTTAAATGCAAAGATAAAGAAGAATTTAAAAAAAAATCTAAAGAATGTAGAACAAATGCAAAAGATGTAACCTCTATGTAAATGGATTACCAGAAGGAGAAGAAAGAGAAAATAGAGCAAATAGAGTAACAATGGCTGAGAATTTTCCAAAATTAATGAAAGATACCAAACCACAGATACAGGAAGCTCAGTAAGCACCATACAGGAATAAATACCAAAAACTGACACCTAGGCATATTATATTCAAATTCCAGAAAACCAAAGATAGAGAAAAATCTCCAAAGTAAACCGAAAAACAAAACACCTTGTCTGTAGAGATGAAAAGATAAGAATTAAATTGGACATCTCTTCAGAAACCAGATATGCAAGAAGAGAGCTCAGTGAAACATTTAAAATGTGAAAGGATAAAACACAAAACCTAGAATTCTATATCCAGCAAAATTATCCTTTAAAAATGAAGGAGAAATAAAGACTTTCTCAGACAAACAAAAACTAAAAGAATTCAACATCAGTGATTTGTCCTGCAAGATATGTTAAAGGAAGTACTTCAGGAATGAGAAAATGATATAGGTCAGAAAATTAGATCTATATTTTACAAAGGAAAAGCAATTTAAAAAGAAATAAATGAAGGTAAAATATTGTATCATAGTTTAGTATTATTAATTGATCAAATACACAAGTGTTTAAATTAATAGTAGTAACAAGGAATTGTGTGATTATAGTATACGGCTAATAGTGAAATGAATGACAGCAATTTTATAAGGGAAGAGAGGGAGGAGTTGTAAATACTTGGTTATAATGTACGTGAACTCCCCATGAAGGGGAATAGTGCTATTTGGAAGTAGATTTAGATCAGTTGTAAATGTATATTGCAAATTCTAGGGCATCCAATAAAAAAATTAAAAACAAAGAAGTATAACTGATATGTTAAGAGAGGATAAAAGATGGAATCATATAAAATGTTCAATTAAAAACAGAAAAAATGGAAAAAGAGAGGAAGACCCAAGAGAATTAAAAGGAAAGTGTGATGGTACAAACATGGTAGATGAAAAGACATAAATAAAACTTGAAGACGTATGCTTAAGTCAAAGAAGCCAATCTGAAAAGGATTTTTACTGCATGCTTTCAATATGGTATTCTGGAAAGGGCAAAACTATAGGATGTTGGGAGATCCTAGGAAGGAATGGAGACTATGGCAAGAGAATGTAACTGTATCACAAATGTATGAAACAACTTCACTGAAGAGAGTGGAGCAAAAGGTATTGGCCTAAGTAACTTTGGAAGTGAGTAGAGTCTGTAAGACTAAAGGCAAAAAGAACTACACATAAACACTATATTTCACTCATAGAGCTTTTTTTTTCCCCCTATGGGGATAGGGGTTAAGAATTCTGACACTGAAATACATGTACACTGGAACTAAACAATTAAGTAAACAGATGGTGTAAAGTGAGAGTCAGGTCTCTACAATTAGAGTGAAAATTTACAGCTAAAGAAAGGAAGGAGCCTAGAATGATCCATGTGGTAATAGATTAGGGTCGACAAAATCAATATGAACTCATGTGTAGCTTAATATAGATATGAATGTTTGTGCATAGAAATATTTACAAATACGTGTATTAACATGCATCTTATACTCATGTATTTCTGTGCTTTGTCAGCTGAGAGGGCCTAGAAGCAACAGTGTCGCAGTAATAGTGATTACACCTGGCGCTCAGATCTTGCTCTCTAACGCCATTCTCCATCTAAAGGAAAAAAGAAAGCAGGGCTCCTTGGAGACATGGTTGATTCCAGGACTGGGGCAGAAAATATACAAGATGAGTCTGGAGCATCTTATAGTATATGAAAGGAAGGGAATCCCGAAATAAAAGCAAAAACAAAAAGCCTGTGTTGACAGGGAGTTTATCAAAGGGACACTGGAGCCAACCGAGAGAACAACTGATGGCAAATATCAATAAAGGAAAGTAATATTATATTATAATCCAAAGTATAAAATAATATCATAAATAAAGTTCTCCCCTGCAGAAACATTCCAAATAATTTATGTAGATAATCTGTCCTCAAGGAAAAGAATCAAAACTCTCCACTCCTCAAATGTAGGCTGTACATGCATCGCGACTTCTTTCCAAAGGATACAGTATAAAAGGGGAGGAAAAGAGTAAGCTTCTTGTGAAGAAACCTGATAAACACTCCCTCAAACAGATGGTCAAGGTGAACAACAGCGATAAGTCATGCTGATATTACGGGCCCTTGATATTATGTGAAGAAAACAGTACTTACCCTCTGTGTACTCTTCCTCCCCAAACTCATAACCTCAGTGTAATTATGAGAAAAACATCAGATGCATTTCAACAGAGATACATCCTACAAAATACTTGACTAATATGCCTCAAAACTCTTAAGTTCATCAAAAACAAGGGAGGTCTGAGAAACTGTCACCATTAAGAGAAGCCTAGGGGCACACGAAAATTAAGTGTAGTGAGGTGTCCTGGATGGGATCCTGGAACAGAAAAAGACACCAGGTAAAAACTAAGGAAAGCTGGATAAATTATGGCTTTATTTAGTAATAATGTTATCAGTAGAGGTTCATTAACGGTAAAAAAAAATGTACCATAATATTCTAGGATGTTAATAATGTGGGGAACTCAGTGAGGAGGTAAATAAGGATGCCACAGTATTTTCTCAATTTTTCTGGTAGTCTAAAACTGTTCCAAAAAATAAAGTTTTCTTTAAAAAAATGTAAAGATCAACTGTCTACTGTCAACGAGCTCAAATTCAGTAAAGTTACGTTTTTTTTGCTCTCATATTTGTGTCTGATGCAAGCCAATTCCCTCTCTTTTGTTTCAGTAATTTGCTTCTTTCACTCTCTGTTGTCTTGTGTATCTTGTATTAAAAACTAGCTGACCTTTTAAAAACATTACCGCTCTTTCTGATAAGGGAACCAACCAGTTACACAACATAATAACCTTCTGTATTTCTTTTTTTCTTAAATATTGCTAGTTTTTCCTACTCAAAATTTATGTTAGTATTTTTCTTTTTTCACCCCCTACATTTCAGAAATGTTGCAAGTCTGAGAATCTGGGGTGTCTAGATCTATATTATTTCATTGTATTATATGTAGAAAGAACACATAAAAAGAAAAGCTTTCAGAAAGCAAACTCCAATTTACAGATTGTTCCTCTAATAGATGAGGTCTGAAAATCAAAGATACATGAAGAATGCACATTAAAAGTAAAGCAGGTTATCTTTTTACTTTGAATTATGTGTACTGCCTTTGTTCCTCCCAAATAAACCCCACTTTGAAGTAATATGTAGCTTTTAATAAACAAGAAGCTCTATGGTAGAAAATTTCTAGGCATTTCTGAAGATAATGCAACCTCAAATACTTTCAAGCAATTAATTAATTCATCCATTGATTTACTCCTTTCCTAACAATTTATTCCTTATTTAACAGAATGCATTAGGCATGACTATAACTGGGCACTGCACACAAATAGAATGAAACATAATCCTTGTCCTTGTGCCTAGCGACTCAGAAGAATCTGTGTATAACTCAAGTTTCTTATTTGAAAATAACAGAAACCAACTCTAGTTAACCTTGCAGCAATGAGTTTCATTTAAAACATATCTTTTAGCTCAAATAATGATTGGAAAATGGGCAGGAACAAAAAGTAGCCAGACAGCTTAGTCTACAAACAATTCATACTAAAGTAAGTGTCAGGCTGAGACGCCATCATCATTGCTGCTGAAGACTGAGCACCAACAGTGGCATAACCCCCACTGGACCTGGTTGCTGCCACCACTATTGGACTGGCACAGCTGCTACTGGGCATTGGATGCTCCTAGGTTGAAATGAACATTAAAAGTCCCAGATTTTTTGCATCAATCTTTCCAAGTTGAATTCAGAAAGATAAAATTATGCTTGACCCAACTGTCTCTCTCACTCTCTCTACATCTAATCCTCAGGACATCCTGTTGTCTTTCAGAATACATGCAGAATCTGGCCACATTTCACTCTCTCCCCTGTACCCCAGTCCAAGTAGGCCATGATCTCGTGCCTGGGTTAGAGTCAGTCTCTGAAACAGTCACCCTGCTTTTGCACTTGCACTGCTGTCTATCCTCAATGGTACATCTAGAGTGATCTTTCTAAGTCATAAATCAAATCAAGTCACTCTTGTGCTCAAACTTCTCCAATGTCTGGCTATTTTACTCAGAGGAAACCCAAAATTGTTGGCAAAAGTCATTGAAGGGCTGAGTACAAATTTGGCCTCCTGCTATTTCTTCACCTCGCTTCAGTCCTACTGGCCTCCTTGCTGTTCCTGTGAAAAGGCACCTCTGAGCCTCTCACTTGCTAGCCCCTCTGCAAAAAGGCTCTTCCTCAGATATCCACATGACTAATTTCTTCTTCTTCCTCAAGTCTCTCCTGACTACTCCACTGCAAAATGCAATCTGCCCTCTCCCCCTGGCATTCCCAGTTTACTCACAGAGGATTTTTAGGGAAGTGAAAGGATTCTGCATGATACCATAATGGTGGATACATGTCATTATACATTTGTAAAAACCCACAGAAAGTGCAGCACCAAGAGTGAACCCTAATGTAAACTATGGACTTTGGGTGATAATAATATATCAGTGTAGGCCTGTCAGTTGTAACAAATGTACCACTCTGCTATGGGATTGCTAGTGGCAGAGGCTGTGTGTGGGGCCAAGGGGTATAGGGGGACTCTTTGTATTTTCTTTTCAATTTTGCTGTGGACCTGAACCTACGTTAAAAAAAATAGAGCCTGTTAAAAAAATCTGTAAATTAGAGAAAATAATTAGCGGAAATATAACTGAAACTAGATTAATATCCAGAATATATGAAGGATTTCTAAATGTAAATTAAAAAAAATACCACTCAATCAAAAATTAGAACAAGACATCAAAAAAAATTCCAAGAAGGGAAATATGAATGGATATAAAAATACACTATTTCTCAAGAGGAAAATGTGAATCAAAACTACATTTTCTAAAATAAATGCCCATATTATTCACACACATTGACAATAACAGTCATAAATAATTGATTGACAAGTATGTGGAGAAGTGGGACCAGTTTATACTTCTGGTGCTGTCTATCATAATACAGCTGGTTGGCATAACCATGTGACAATATCTAGTGTTACCTGACAGTCTGTGTCTAAATTTCCTTGAATTATCTAGCATTTCTCTCTCCCTAGGCATAGTTACCTTGGAGAATGTCCCTTGGTCTCACTGACAAAAGGCTTACGGGAATAAGCGTAGTCCGTACATCAGAAATCATTCTGAGAGAGTCTCGCAAGGATATCTAGTCTACCTTTCATTTAATGAGCTCTGTCTATGAAGTCACACATTTCTGGAAATGCATTAGGTACTATGACTCAAAATCTTTTTAAAGGATCTTGATATGTATATACATCAATATATAGTATATATTGTATACAAGTATATATATATACATACACACTCATTATTGTATACAAGTATATATATACACACACACTCATATATACATACATACATATACAAACATACAGAAACAGATACATATATACATGCATATGTACGTATATACACTTACATATATATTTTTCAGTTAAAGAGTCAAAAAAATTTGTATTAAAAATAAAGATGACTTTTGGGAGTCTGCCCACAATTTCAATCCTTAGTGTCATGAACAATTAGAATCTACGAGGCTCCCTTAGGGCGGACCATTTTGATGGCCCTGCCAGCTCTGCAATCTATGATGGCAACCACTCCATTGCCTCTGGAGTTGGGTGCCACTATTTGATCTTTGCCTCCTTGAGGTCCTCTCACTCCCTTGAATGCAGCTAAATTGAATCCATTTCAACTACAGAAACTTCTACCAGCATCTACAGTCTATTGAAAATTGCCAATCACTTTTCAAAGATGATGATATCCCATCCCCTCTCCAAAGTATAGCTCTTGCTTTTTGGTGGGGGAAATGGCCTCTGGGCCCTCCCAGAGTATTTCTTTAGGACGTTAGTGGACCCTGTGAAATTCACTCCACCATTTTTTCTGTCAAAATTGTTTGGATTTATTTCTCAACACACTACTCGGATTTGCTGGCATTTTCATATACACTATCAGTGCCACCTGATCAATAACGTGGACCACTCAGAGCTGTTTATGCCACCATAGCAAATCCAGAAACTCTAGCAGATAGATGCATACTGATTAATTCAGCCAGATCTGTAATTATGTGATCAGAATCTCCCCTATCTGCATTCGTCAGATTTCTTATAACATAAATTACTAATGTAAATGGCTAAAATGAAACACTGAAAATCTTTTGGTATAATGCCTCTTTTCAAAGTTGTCTTCAATTGACAATCTCCAGAGAATTTTAAGCTGTTACCTTATTCAATATTTTTCAACATTGGCTAAGTTTCAAAATCAACTGGGGAGATTTAAAGATTCCTAATGACCAGGCCATTCTCCACACTAATTACACTGCTATTCCTGGGGTGGAACTCTGGTGTCAGGACTTTGTAATGCTCCCCAGGTGATTCCAAAGCACAGACAAGGCTGAGAAAGCCTGCCTTATAGACTAAAGACAGTGATGGGGAATGTAGGAGGCTGAATGGTTTCCCTCCAAAAGATACATCCAGGTCCTAATGCCCAAAACTTGTGACTATTAACTTATATGGTGAAAAGAGTGAGTGTTGTCTTGTACAGCAAAACATGGGATTAAATTAAGGATCTTGACAGTATTAGCTTTTCCCAAATTGGATGGATGGATCCTAAGTGCAATCATATGTGTATTTATAAGAGCAAGGGGGAGGGGGGGTAGGGCCAGACACACAGTGGAGAGGACAGCCACAGAGGAGGAGGTGATGTGATGATGGAGGTGGTGATTGGAGTGATGCAGCTACAAGTCAAAGACTGACAAGTGTTGCTGGCTGCAATCCTAGAGGCTAGGAAGAAGCGTGGGACGGAGTCTCCCTCAGAGCCCTCGTGGGGAGTGTGGCCCTGCCAATGCCTTGATTTCAGGCTTCTGGCTTCCAGAACTGCGAGAGAATGATTTACCTTGCTTTAAACTGCCAAACTTGTGGTTATTTGTTAAGCCAGCTATATGAAGCTAATGCAAGGAGGAATAAGAAATAATTTTCTTTTTCAAGGAAATTCCCATATCTTTAAGGCAGGCAGATATAGTCTTATCAGTTAATATCTAACAGGAAACATACAAAGCACATACGTTGTACTTAGTACTGTCTTGTGCATTTGCTGTGCAAAGGAGGGGGGACACACTCACCAGTAGCAACAGGCAGTATATATATGAATATGTGTATATATCTCCAGCAGAATGAGTGTCCCCATCCTTTCACCGTTTGCACAGAGGTGTATTTAGGCCTGGGAACAGCTGGCTGAACCTTGGAAGGGGCTCCAGAAGACAGACTCTAAGTACGGCAAAGGAGCTAAGAACATTCAGTCAGCTACATAATAATGAACGCCTCTGGCACAAGAAATAGTGCTCAGTAACCTGAGGAGCTCATCTAGACAGTTTGCTTATCGATGTGGATGCTATTAGTTAGCTGCCCTGTTGAACTAGCCGTTTGCTAAATGACCAAAAGAGGAGAGGGAATCAGCCTCCTCAGGCTAACAGACTTTATCTCTGTTTAGCACTTAGCTTGTTTTAAATGGATTTAATACTCTTAACATTCCTATTTTGTAGGTGTTATTATCACCTTTTACAGATGGGGAAATTAGGCTCGCAGTAGTTGCTTAACTTGCTCAATGCGGTGAAAATGTCAATGGCAAAGCTGAGACTTGGGCAAAGTAGACTGGCTCTCCCCTCTGTGTTCTTAACCACAAGGCTGCACTGACTCTGAGGTTTCAACGTGTCACACGTGGTGAGCCAGGGCCACCTTCCTGGGCATGTGACCTATGCAGGTGCAGAGGACCCTGAACTTAAAAGCTCCCATGACTGGTTTAACGCATTTTAAAATCTTAATTTTTGAACAAAGGGACTCATATTTGCACTGGGTCCTACAATTTATGCAGCCAGTCCTGCTCTGGGACTTTGGAAGTCTCCTAAATAGTTTAATTCTATTCTCAGTTTTCCATTCCTTACTAAACAAAGTGCTTATGTGAACATGATATCTAGTAATAGATTATGAAGAACTGTATTTCAGAGATTCTAAATGTATACTTTAACATCATTTTTTAACATCACTGATTTTTGGATGCACCTCCCAAAAAACGGTATCTTACATGCACTGTGGGTCAGGTGGCAGTCTTGATTTTGTTGCTACCATCCACAATTGTGGAAAGATATTCATTGCTTTTCATGTTATCATTAAATTGAGTTGTCTACATTGTCAAAATGACAAGTGTTGTATTTAATTGCCACTCAAAATGTCTCCAAAAAATTAAGCTATGATTTCAAAACTACAACAACAAAAAGACCTTTATGAATTTTCACCAGACAGCCTGTTAAAAAGCAAACCTTAGTTTGCTTGACCTCATTGCGGTAAGGGAAAATACCACCTTTACAGTCTTTATCTTGGTAGGAGGAAGTCAGGAGTAGATGGACATATGGTTCGGGGGAGTCTGGACTCAAGTGGTTTAAGCCGAGTCTTTTAATGCACAGAACTAGTGGGGCTTGGGCAAAGTTTGTGGGGCATTTTTGTCTCCTTCATATTGAGTTTCAGAAATTTCCTGAAGCAAGGTACAAAGTCATTTACAGATTTATAGATTTATCTTCCCTGAAAGAAACTACAAAATCATGAGATACAGGTTCTCTCAATTTGTTTTTAAAACTAAAGTTTACTGTGTTCACAGAAAGTGTATATTTTATACTAATGGGCGTATTACCACAATTTCATAATCTGTTACAGAGCAAAAGCCAAACTCTTGACATCCCTGCTACTTGCTACTCAAGTATTGCCATCATCTGGGATTTGGGGCAAAGGCAGACTCTTAACTCTCATCCCTCCACCTGCAACTCTAATAAATCAGAATCTGCATTTTAACAGATCCTCATTTTACTAGTTTGAGTCCTCCAGAGAAGGAAACCAATAATATATATATATGTTACTTACTATATATATATTGTTATATACTATATATGATTTATTATAGGGAATTTCTCGCTCAGTTATGAAGGCCAAAAAGTTCCCAGATCTGCAGCTAGCAAGCTGAAGACTCAGGTGAGCTGACGGTATAGTAGTTCTGGTCAAAGTCTGAGCCTAAAGGCAGAAGACAGAGATCTCGGCTCCAAGACAATCAGGCAGAAAGAGCACATTTTCCCTTATTCAGCCTTTTTCTCTATTCAGGCCTTCAACGGCTTGGACAAGGCACACCCATAATTTCTGGGAGGGCCATCTGCCTTACAGTCCTAGCGATTCAAATGTTAATCTCATCCAGAAATACCCTCACAGACACATCAAGAGTAATACCTAGCCATATATGTGAGCACCCAAGGCCCAGTCAAGTGGACACATAAAATTAATGGTCATGATTTACATGCACATAAGAAGCACTGGCTTAAGGTACTATAGAAATAAAGCATCCCACAAGCAGAGGAAGGTGTGTTAACCTTTGGCTCCAAATTAGGTGCCACAGAGCAGCCTATCAAACTAAATATAATGCAAAGGGAGGCAGAAGAAATTGCCAACTTCTTTAGAAAAGAGGAATTAAAATTTAAAGAACCAAGAAGTTAGTAAGATAGATTCATGTGACAGACTAGACTATTGTTCAATTGTTGACACTCAATTTGTCAGAAGATTCGCATTTTGGACAGAGTTGTTTAACCTTGATGTGATTCAATTGAGCAAATGAATAACAGTTTAGTGAATTTCGAACAGAGCAGCATCAAAACTTGAAGAAGAGTCTCAGAAGCTTGAATGAATACTCCAGAGATTATAATAGAACACTTTTTAAAAAGAAATGCTGCCTCACCCTCAACAATCTTGGGGATGTAGGTAAAATATTGCACAGAGAAACTAATATATCAATTACTCCAAGAAAATTGATTAAAAAATTCAGACATTGAATTTAAAGACACTTTAGTAATAGCTTAACTAGTTTATTCCATTACAGTTTCCTTTATGAAATATGAGTGATTAATACATGATAAAATTTTGTCTAAATAGATCTATAGCGCTCTAATAAATATAAAACAATTTATATCAAATCAAAACCTTATGTCTTAGTTTAGGTTTTATTTTTTTATTATTATGAAACTTCACTGTAGCTTCTCACAGCAGAACTGAGCTCATAATGCCAAGCCCATCTTGGGATGCTGCCCAGGGGCCAGGGCACAGGGGAAAGAAGCAAGCCACAGCGGGGAGGTTGGTCACCCCCTGGAAAGCCAAAATGTCCCCAGGAGATCCTGCTATGCCAAATTGCAGGGGATCAGAGCCTCTGGCTAGGGGCATCCTGAGGGAGAGAATGACAGGGGGAAGGGGATCAGGGCACCAATTTCCACCACCTGAAGGAGAAGGCATCCGGTGCACATTGGTGCCACAGTGCACCTCCTTGAGCCAAGCGAGGTAGATGTAGAAGTTGTCCAGGATGGCCTTGAGGGTCCCTCTGAAGTTCCCCATGAGCTCGAAGAGCTGGGGGATGTCGATGATACCCTGCTCCCTCAGGACCAGCTCCGGCTTCACCACCTCTTGGTTTCTGTCAATGCAGCTTTCTACATATAAATTATATTCTCTCAATTTCTTATTTTACAGAATATCCAATATTTTCTGCTGTTTTGGTTTGCTTGACGCCTTCAAACAGGAGAGCCTCCCCATGACACTCCTTCAGCGGTTCCTGCAACAGTTGGCCAGGAGCAGCTGGAAGCCCTTCCTGTTGGGCTCAGGAATGAAGCTCAGGAACTTGTTCGCGTGCCCCATGAATAGCCAGTCTGAGTAGTTTCCCAGGGGCTGGACCTCTGCACAACAAGGACATGCTGCACGGCCTGGTGCAGCCCCTGGCTTTCCTTGCTGGGGTTACTACTGCTCCATGAGAATTGTGCCTGGGGGATCTCTCTTCTCCCTGCCTGTGACGAGGGGCTCATTTCCAGGTTTCCAAAGGAGTTGAGGTCAGTAATTTTTATTTCTTTTCTCATAGTTGTATATGAAGTAGAGGTATTAATATTAATAATAACTAGCATCTTCAATTTGATGAACTGGAGCAGCAATTCAGCAAATCATAGAATAAAATTTTTATTTGCTGTTTTCACCCTGAGGCTGTGCGAGATAAGATATTCTTTTAGCGAGGTCACAGTACTTGGGTTGATGGAAAATAAAAGAATTTTAACATGGTATTTTCTTTCTCCATGGTTTCTATGTCAGTGGTGGCAGCCAATCCACCTTGCAGTTATTAAATTTCTCCTGTCCTTCTTACTCTCTTAGGAAGTAGCCAACTCAAATCCCAATGGCTTAAAGCACCTCATTCCAGTAGATAGTCTCCATCAATTTAGCCGACTCTTTCATTAGTACGTGTCTTGGACTGCCAGATTCTAATACTAAAAATAAATTTGTACTGCAATCAGTCTGAATTAAGCAAAATATCCAATCTCAAATTGTCCCTACTTCCTAAGAATTTCTTGTCAGAAACCTGTACCCCGTTACCAGCATTTGTATCAGTCAGAGATCTTAGTTGAACATATCAGAAATCAACTAAAGTTAACTACACAGAACATGAATTTATTAGAAATCTATTGCCTAGCTAACATGCTTCCATGTGCCATTAGCATCTGAATTCAGAGCCCCAGATAGCACATCAAATTGGCAAATCTTAGATCAAATACCCATACCCTACATGTCAGTTGTCAAAGGAACAAAGAAGTCTAGCAGCCAAACCATTTGGTTTTGGTATTAGAAAGCAGAATACTGCTTCCCCTAAGAATTACACATTGATATATTCCTCAAATGCCAATATGGAGGGGGAATTTATTGTGTCTTCAAATTTACCTAGGAATTTTCTCAGGTATGTGTTAGGGAAATGGCAGGGGATACAAAGTATTCCAGGCAGTGGGAATAAAGTACCAAGGTACACACATGTCAGAATTATGTTTAGGATTCTAATTTAAGACGGCAATTACCAACTTTTATTTCCTCTTCAACCAAAATCCCACTGAAATGACAGAACAAAATGGTAGAGAACTGATAATGCATAATTCCACTAAGAATAGAAAAAGGAGAAACAGTAGGAGATCGATTTTTTCTAGGATGCATATATAGTATGTGTATACAGAAGGCAGAAATCGCACTGATTGTTCAATGAAAGTGGAGAAAGCCTGAGAGTCATGCATGGTATGGCAAGCAAGAACGTGTTGTGTGACAAATGCAGGAGATTGAGCAAAGGACTGTGCAGTAAATAGCAGAGCTAGATCTTTCACCCTTTCCACCACATTTTCAGGAAAGTAAAACAACTGGCAGTGCCAGTGTTGGTCCCTAGGTTAAAAAAATAAAGAAGCATGATTTGTCTGGGAAGGGCTTTGGCTCTGTGGTATCAGTTCCTCAGAGAAAAGGTACACATTGTGGCATTAAATGGTTGTTTTGAAAATGAAACCACTTATTAAGTTAGCCACATTCATTAAATAGAATTGTCAGTCAACATTTCCATTCAGGGGAGATATCTCTTAAGAAAACAGAACTAAATAACTAGTGAAGAAACCTATGCCATTGGCCTATACTCATAAAATTTTATGTATAAATTAAAAGCATACCCAAGGGGAATTTGAGAGCCATTGACTCAAAAGAAAAAGATAATTTTGAGAGTGAAAAAAGTTTAATTTTTTTAATATTTTTAGACCTATGTGCCTCACTGCCTTAGTAAAAATGTGTTTGTGTGTAAAGTGTGTGATGGCTAAGCCCTTCTTTGTTTAACAAAGGAGAGAGGGGCACTTCTTCCCCGCTCTCTCCTCTTAGGGTGTCTTCTTGGCAAGACAAAGCCTTTGATTTTACAATACAAAGTCCTGGGCCTTCTGATTCTTGGAAGTGTAAACACAAACCTCCAAGATTAATTTAGAAGCCCTACAGGAGAGGTATTGGAAGCAAACACAAGGTGTATTTTCTTGTTTTTCAAAGAAGTGAGAGATGTTTTCATTCTTCTCTTTGACTTTTCTGTATAAATTGCATGAAATTCTGTCCAGACTCTGCAACCATCCTTGTTTTACGTCACATGCATGTAATCTGTTGATACTTACCCAGTAACACAATTGTTCTCTGCCCCTTCTCTATTGGAAGGGAGAGGACTTTTGCTGACAGCATTATTTATTTTTCCCAGCAATATTTTGTGTGATTGGTTTTAGCCACTTAGACTACTGTTTCTGCAAGCAAAACCTTCTCCTCTAATCCATCTCTAAGAATTTTTTTACTTAAATATAGTATGCATATATAGTATGCATTTAGCGAGCATTACACTGAAACAAAAAACACAAGTGGTGGAATTTAAGGTAGCATTTCAGCACATTGTGTGGGATATCTGGGGTAAACATATTTCTGTAAAGTTCCTGAAACCATGCTTATACCTGAAATTCTGCAATTTCTAGCCAGTTTATTGTCTGTCCACATTTGTCTATCTTACTGTTTCCTGTGGCACACCATTTTGTGCACGAGTATTAGCTGTGAGAATTGAGAGTGGAAATGAGTTTGTTAATCTGATGATTGCCTATATTTTGTTTTAGCTTCCTTTCTTTATTCGCAGTTGAAAATACACTTAATGACTCAAGTGGCTGCCCATATTTATTTCCGTAATAAAGCTTTAAATATTCCTAATTCTGCTCACCTGTTTGAAATGTTTTTACACAATATTAAAGTTTAAATCATGATCTGTGTTTAGAAAACATGTGATTACACCAGTAGATTCTATTTTTAACCTTATAACTAGAACATAAAGTTCTACTACAATTATTACTTAGAGGCCACTTTCGCTGTAATTCTGAATTTTCATGGGTCCATTGGGAAAGCTTAGGATGTGTGTAATGCTAACGTGAACTTTATTGGGCTTCCTTCTTCAAGAAATAACCATACTAATTATTTTCTGTTGAGTGTACGTGCCAGTTGTATTGTCCTGCACCTCCTTCAGTGTGAATGTGTTCCCTGGCTACATGCTATATTGTGTGAAACTTCATGCCCGTGTATCAGGCATTTTACAAGTCCCGAGACACTGGATGTTGGCTGGGGCTTTGTAGGTACAAAAATAACCCCACGTTCAAAATACGTGTCAATTCCTGTGAGAATGACTTGTTGCCTCTTCCAGGATGGAGGAACCCAACAGAGTCAACCTGCTACCAAGTGAATGGTTTTCCCTCCCACGGAAAAGTGCTGTACGGGTGCTTCAAAATTGGTCTTTCTTTCTGAGAGGCTGGACATTCTGAGAAGGCAGAAGCTAGATTGTGAGAGTCCGTACTGTTGGGCTCATGTATGGTCTCCTTCTCTAACCTAATGATTGCTCCATTCCTGTATCCATCACGCAAGGTCTGGCATAGCCAATGGCAAAAGCTGTTTAATATCAACTGGCTGAGTAATTTTGTCTACTTGGTTATTCAGTGCTTTTTCTATGGTGAGTGCTCTCTGGTGAGTGTCTTTATCTGACACGAAAATTTTCATACTTGATGCTTATTTGCGTATGTCTGTCCACATGCCTCTTCCCTAGACTTCTTTTTATCTAATATTCCAGTCCTTTAACTTTCAGGCCATTCACAACTGATATTCTCATCTCTGGCCATATTTCCTTTCTCATAAAATAAATGTACCGTCGTAACAATAGAAGCTGTGTCCCCTGGGAAGATTTTTACTCACCCGCTGTCGTTCAAATCTACTACTGAGTGTGGCTGAAGTGTAGCTTCCATTTATTTTTGATTTGCTTTATATACTGACCCAATCTATCCATAAACCAAGCTTGGGTTTTTCATATTCCCTCCATATACCCATAGATACAAGACGAGGGAGGGATGCAAATATGGTGGGTGACATGGAAATCTAGCCCATGTGCTCGTGCAATTTACTTGTGCCTTCTAATCCCTCTCAGCTTCAATCTTTGATTATCATTTCCATCCTGCAAAGGACTGTTGCTGGATCTACCCAATTTGATGATAACTTCATGGCTTATAAAAATGGGCATATATCCATATAGGTTATTCTGGAACTTAACCCTATTTATCAATCTGGCAGCCAGAAGAGAAGGTGGACACAGCTCTTGAGGGGGCACCTGTTGCCTTGCAGGGAAGACTCTGCAGTGTATTCCCACATCAGGAAACTGCTAATACTTAACAGGAGAGGGCGAGCTCCCTCTGAAGCCTCTAAGTGTTCAGAGTTACAATCTTCAGAGGAATCCACACAGGTCTTATGATTCTAAGCTTCGGTAACCCAGGTTTTCTCAACCAGCTCTCTAAACATAGCATATCTACCTGCTTAGGCTGAGCATTCAATAGCCTTTGTAGCTTCATGATCTTAACAATAATAGCCGGAGTCTGCTTCTCACCTGGTCCTACCTCACACCGCAAAAGCTAAGGGCCTCTTTGTCAGCTATGCTGGAGGCTCTCTGGCTCCCACCCTTAGCCACACCTAGTTTGTCATCATCTCTCTGTAGAGTACCAGTGTAACTTTGTAAATACCAGCCAATGCCGTTATCCTTGTATGCACACTTCTTCCTGAACTTTTCAAAGACCTTATTCATTACGCTAGACTGGGCATTTCCCTCTGCCTTTGTACCAGTGCCATCCTCTGTCATTGTTTTCCAGGATGTTCAGGGCTTCACCTTGAAAGTTGAGGCAGTTCCTGATGGCAGTTACAATAGGAAGCAGTCAGACAGGGATTCTTCTTGTGGGAGTTTCTCTCTTGAAAGGAGATATGAACAACTTACATCCACAACTGCAACAATTTATACATTTATATATAGGAATGTAAGTTTACATTACTATAACATGATTAATAGATACATGATAAAAACAGCATGAAAATGTTTATTCAGCATTTAACAATTTTTCATTAAAAACCACTGTGTGAAAATTGTATGATGCACAATTCCTACTCTCAAATAATTTATCCTTAGGATGGAACTTGTGTCATGTACAAGTAGCTATACTAAATGATAAGTATAACACTCATGAGAAATTTCTTAGGAAACAGGCAATCCCACATAAGAAGAGATTAGTGAAGTTAGAAGTCAAATCATCCGCTTGAGAAAACCTGGCAGCTGGCAGGATAGAGGTGCCATTTAAGCTTGAAATTCAGATGGTAGTGAAGTTGGAAATATAAATCATTCCACAGAGTGGAAGAAAATGAGGAAGTCATAAGCATAGATGGCGGAAATGGAGGGTGCTTTCTTTCAAGGAAAGAGAGTAAGCACTTGAACTGGATGGGTATACCTAGTACCAGAGGGAGTCCTGCACACATCTAGGCTGTGGCACATTACTGAGCGACTTAGAGACTCCTGTTGAGTAAGCAGCAACCAGGGGCAGCTGTGGAGCTGCATTTGGGCCCAGGTGGGGCTACTTCTACGGCTGCCCTAGGTATTTACTGAAATCTCCCGATTTCATCAAGCATTACCAACACTGCATCATCATGGAATTCAAGGAGGCTTAGTGTTCTTCTTTGTTGGCTTTTGTTTTTTAAAAGAACTTGTTAAAATCTCCTAGGGGAGGGCAATAAAACAAAGAAACAAACAGAATAAACCTACTCTACCTTTCTACAAAGAACCTCATCCTTTGAGTAAACCCCCTCCCTTCACAAATGGGGACACAGTAGGCTTCACTAACGGTTCCCTCCTCTTGGTTATGTCAGGACGTCAGTGATGGAGCATTAAACAAATGTAGTCATGGAAAGGGAAAGCAAAGGTAAATTTCAAAGACATGATGGAAGTATAAACGACAAGCATTTGCATCTAATGGGGTATGTGAAATGAGGGACAGAGTGCAGTTAAAGATGAGGGGGTTGGTTAAAATAATAAACAGACGTAATGATGAATAAATGAATGAAACAATGCCGCAAATGCAATCCTGCACTAAGGTCTAGCGATTGAGTTCATTTAGTTTATGTATTTGGTGAAATAAAAATATAGTGTGATGATTATATTGCTAAATTACTATTTGCTTTGTGAAAAATATTTTCTTTCTCTTTCAGGAAAGGTTAATGGAAAATCTATAAAAATACACATATAGAAATGCACATCAAGTAAGAGTTCATGAGTATAATATATAATCCAACTTAATGTGTCAACTGTTTTCAAAGACAATAGCAGCTTGTGAGAATTCCTTCACTAAAAATTTGATTAATTCTATTGAACTTGATGCTGGGAGTAATAATTTGTTAGAATTAGCGTTAGTTAATGTCCTCTGTTTAAATTCCTGTAAAAATTTTAAATCATTTTATTATATTACCATAATTCTTAAACATACAGCCCTATATAGGGACATGCACACATACCTATTTAGCTCAATTTGATATTAATATCAAGTATCAAACATTTTCAAAACTTAAAAGTAAATTATGATGTTTAAACATTACAACCAGTTTCAGCAGCAATAAAATTTTCCCTTGAAAATATCAAAACGAATCATGTGTAGTTTCAAGTTTTTTGAAAGCAAGGTGTTAATAGGCTCTGACAAAAATAAATCTTGGCTATATCTGAAAGGAAAAGGATCATACAAAGATGGATCTAGAAGCTTTCTGTTTTTCATTCTCCACACATTTACTACCTAAGTATTCACAAAAATTTTTATCTCAAATTTTGCTTGGTTAGCTATTCAAATGTTTAGAATTTCATCCTGAATTAGAAATTTTATTTTATCAAACCCATATATTCTTCAAATATACCTACTAACTTGGTGTGTTTGAGAATTATACTTATTTGCACTTACTGTAAAGAAAAGATAGTGTCTTTTTTCTTTTACTTTTAAGTTTGTAACTTTTGACCACCTTCACCCATTTTGCCCACTCCCATGCCCCCGCCTCTAGCAACCACCAATCTATTCTCTGTTATCTATGAGTTTGATTTTTTCGGTTTGGATTTTTGGGGATTTTTTTTTTTTTTTAGATTCCACATGTAAGTGAGATCATATAGTATTTATCTTTCTCTGACTAATTTCACTTAGTATAATACCCTCAAGATCCATTAATGTTGTCACAAATGTCAAGATCTCATTCTTTTTTATAACCAGATAATATTTCATTGTATATACACCATATTTTTTTAATCTACTCAGCTATCAATGGATACTTAGATTACTTACTTGTCTTGACTATTGTAAATAATGCTGCAATGAACACGGATATTAAGATATCTTTCTGAGTTAGTGTTTTCATTTCCTTCAGATAAATACCTAAAAGCAGAATTACTAATATTATATGGTAGTTTTATTCTTAATTGTTTGAGGAACCATCATACTGTTTTCCACAGTGGCTGTGCCAATTTACATTCCCACCAACAGTTCACAAGTGTTCTCTTTTCTCCACATTCTAGTCAACACTTGTTATTTCCTGTCTTTTTGGTAATAGTCATTCTAACAGGTGTGAGGTGATATCTCACTGTGATTTTGATTTGCATCTCCCTCTTGATTAGTGATGTTGAGCACCTTTTCATGTACCTTTTGGCCATCTATGTGTCTTCTTTGCAAGAATGTCTATTCAGATCCTCTGCCCATTTATTAACTGGATTATTATTATTTTTGTTGTTGTTGCATTGTATGAATTCTTTATATATTTTGCACATTAACCCTTTTCTGATATATAATTTGCAAATATTTTCTCCCATTCCGTAGGTTGCCTTCTCAGTTTTTGATGATTTACCTCACTGCGCAGAGCTTTTTAGTTCGATGTGTAGTCCCACTTGTTTATTTTTGCTTTCGCTTTTAGAGTCAGATCCAAATAATTATTGCCAAGACTGATATAAGGAGCTTACTACCTGTTTTCTTCTAGGAATTTTAAGGTTTCAGGTCTTGCGCTCAAGTCTTTAGTTCATTTCCTGTCAATTTTTGTGTATGGTATAAGATAATGGTCGAGTTTCATGCTTTTGCATGTGGCTGTCCAGGTTTTCCAACACCATTTATTGAAGAGACTGTCTTTTCTCCATTGTATATTCTTGGCTCTTTTTATCCTAAATTGATCTACTGTATGTGTCTGTGTTTATTTCTGTGCTCTCAATTCTGTTTCTTTTTGTCTGTTTTTATGCTGAAACCACTCTTTTGATGACTACAGCTTTGTAATATAGTTTGAAATCAGGAAAAGTGATGCCTCCAGCTTTGTTCTTCTTTCTCAAGATTGCTTTGGCTATTAAGGGTCTTTTGTGGTTCCATACAAATTTTAGGATTATTTGCTCTATTTCTGCGTAAAAATGCCATTCCAGTTTTGATTGGAATTGCGTTGAATCTGTAATTGACGCATTTTAACAATAGTAAATGGCCATTTTAACAATATTATTTCTTCCAATCTATGAGTATGGAATATCTTTCCAATTATTTGTATCTTCCTCAACGTCTTTCATCAATGTCTTATACTTTTCAGAGTATAGTTCTTTCACTTCCTGATTAAATTTTTCTTGGGTATTTTATTCTTTTGATGAAATTATAATGGAATTATTTTCTTAATTTCTCTTTTTGATAGTTCATTATTAGATAGAAATGCAACAGATTTTTGCATATTCATTTTGTATCCTGAAACTTTATTGAATTCGTTTATTAGTTCTAACAGTGTTTGGTGGAATTTTTGGAGTTTTCTATATATAATATCATGTTATTTGCCAATAGTAACAGTTTTACTTCTCACTTTCTGATTTGGATGTCTTTTATGTTTGCCTTACCTAATTGCTCTGACTAGGACTCCCAATAGTATATTAAATAAAAGTGGTAAAATTGAGCATCTTTGTCTTATTCCTGATCTTAGAGGAAAAGCTTTCAGTCTTTCACCATTGAGTATAATCTCTTCTGTGAGCTTGTCATATATGGCCTTTATTATGTTGAGCTACGTTCCCTCTATACCCACTTTGTCAAGGCTTTTATCATAAATGATGTTGAATTTTTTAAAACGCTTTTTCTGCATCTATTGAGATGATCATATGATTTTTATCCTCATTTTCTTAATGCTGTGCATCACATTGACTGATTTGTGAATGTTGAACCACGCTTGCATCCTTGGAGTAAATCCTGCTTGATCATGGTGTACGATCCTTTTAATGTATCGTTAGATTCAGTTTGCTAATATTTTGTTGAGGTCTTTTGCTGTGTGTTCACCCGGGACAATTATGTCATTTATTTCCAATCTGATCTTATTTCCGTCCTTCTAGTAATTTTGAGCTTTGTTTGTTCTCTTTCTTCTTCCTTGAGGTGTAAAGTAAGGTTGTTTATTTGAGATCTTTCTTTTTTCTTGAGAAATAGGACAATTTCTGATTAAACTCTTCACTCAGGTAAGAAAAGATGATACAAAGAACGGTCATTTAAAAAGTGTAAATCTCTATAAATAGAGTTATTTTAACGTATCAATTAAGAAAAGATAGAAGCAAAGGTAACAAGTATCAACTGTCAAGATATCTTTTCCTTCTCTTTTTCCATATTTGTCTCTCTTATCCTCTCCATTTTCTTTTAAAGATTGGCCCTGAGCTAACATCTGTTGCTAATCTTTTGTTTTTTCTTCTTCTCCCCAAAGGCCCCAGTACACAGTTGTATATTCTAGTTGTAGGTCCTTCTTGTTGTGCTGTGTGGGGTGCTACCTCAGCACGGCTTGATGAGCTGTGGTAGGTCGGCGCCAAAGATCTGAACCAGTGAAACCCTGGGCCACCAGGAATGCGTGAACTTAACCCCGTGGCCATGGGGCCAGCCCCATCCTCTCCATTTTTTTGTTCTCCTGAAGCAAGGATTTACATTTTAAATGAAAAACATTTTTGGAAACTCTAATTTTGTTTAATGCATTATTTCCAAGATGTACCTTCATGACACATTTAGTCAAGTTTGCAAGTTGCTCTTTTTCTTTATTTTTCTTTTTAAATTATGCATTCTTACAATTCTTTATTGCACAGAGGAGGCACAACTTAGTGATGCCTTTGTGGTTTTTTGGTTTGTGTTTGGCCTTATGAAATACGTCAGACTGAATTTGACTGCTACTGCAGGTGATGTTATTATATTCATCCCATCACCCAGACTACATGTCAGGAAAACATTGAGCAGAGCAGGGTGGTGAAACATTTGTCAATTTATATCTACCAATATCATGTCAACACCCATTGATCATCTATACAGTGACAACAAATCAGTAAGAATGCACATCAAAGAAGCTGAGCAAGTCTTTTTGATTAAGACACAAACTTTTGGTACTGAAGATGGTGCTAAGAATACCAGGGCAAACGCTATTATGCAAAGAATCGTCAGGAGGCTTTTGCAAAACACCTAGATATTTATTCTAAAAACACAGTACTACCCATACCAGATGAACAAACTAAACCTGAAAATTCTGAAGTGTATTTCCAAGTACTGTACGTGGTAAACCTAGAATACAAATAAGATGAAAAGATGGTTCAAACAGAGCATGGTAAAGTGATCCAAAGGAGGCCTGTGGACTTAGTTGTATGAAACTTAAGTTAAAAAAATGATTTGGTTGCCACTACGAGTACCACGACTACAAGACTATAGTCTTGCTGAACATTGCCAATTAAAATAAACTGTCATGTAGCTAAAATTGAGCTATCTCTTTCCCTTTGTGGGACAATTGGTATATTTTAATCTCAGAGCTATATGTTACAAAGGAAGCAAAATATCAAAATACTTAAAAGCCTAATTCTAGTAAGGACTTCTCAACCTTAGCACTTCATCTCTTCTGGCTGCTATAATAAAGTACCATAGACTGGGTGGCTTATAAACCACAGAAATTCATTTCTTATAGTTCCAGAGTTTGGAAATCCAAGATCAAGGTGCCAGCATGGTTGAGTTTTGGTGAGGCCCCTGTTCTGAGTTGCGGACTGTCAACTTCTCGTTGTATCCTAATAAGACGGAGAGCAGAGAGCAGCTGGCTTTCTCATGTCTCTTCTAAGGGTACTAATCCCATTCATAAGGGCTCTGCCCTCCTGACATCATTTAACCCTAATTATCTCCAAAAGGCTCCACCTTCTAATACTATCTCATGGTGGGGTGGAGGAAAGTCTTCAACATCGGAATTTTGAAGGACCCAAACATCCAGTCCATAACAGCTCTATAGACTATGTAGGTCAGATAATTCTTTGTTATGTGAGGCCATCCTGTGCATTGTAGGAGGTTTAGTGTCATCCCTGCCCTCTATCCACAGGATGTCAGAAGCACTCCTCAGTTCTGACAACCAAAAACGTCTCCAGACATTGCCAAACATTCCCTGTGGGTCAAAATCTCCTTGGTTGAAAACAACTGCTCTAGGTGAATAGTTAAAAAAAAATTAAAAAGTAAATCTTTTACAGGAAAGTGTGTGTATGTGTATTTATACACATATATACATTATATACATATATATATAAATTTGCTTAAAATATTACATACAATGGGGGCAGGAAATAGCTGTTGGTATGCAGGCTAGCAATTTAACAGTCTTCCTTGGTAATTCATAAATTGATTTGACTTGAATGATCTTGCCTTACTTATCCTCTCTACTACAGAATACTATACCAAAGCTCTAGTTTATCACATTGTTAAAAACGGTGTATATATAATCAACTTCTATATTAAGTATATTTTAATTAGTAATTAACTGGTAATTCATTTCATATTTTTATTTTCACAAATAAATTAAAACCTCAATATACATAAATGATTGGGACAGCTTCTACATTATTTAAGTCCTCGAATTTAACATTTTTTTTAGCAGCAAAATACATGTTTCTTATTCTGAAGTAGAGATATTAACATGGACCACATCAACAAAAACACGCCTAAGGTATTGCGGCAAGTTATTATTCCTGAGACCAGAATTAATGGACTGCTCAGAATAATTCATTGATTCAAGAATAATGTATTGAATACCAATTATGTTCCAGTTGTTATGGGTGCCAGGATTATTGTAATGAATAAGGCGGGGAGAATAATAACCTTTCAACTATCATGGAAGTTTCCTTTTTATGGGGGGGGGCTGTTGAGAAGACAGAAAATAAATACATAGTGTAAAAAATATATTTTAAATGCTTATTTAACTAGATAGTCACATAATTTATGAAGCAAATAAATATGTAACTGATACAGGGAGTGCCTGGTGGGGTTTGAGTGGGTACCACATTAGCTAGCTAGAGTGCTCATAAGGGCCTTTCAGTAGAGACGACATTTGAGCTGAGAGATGAATGACGGAAAAAAGGCAGACTGTGAAGGAAAATTATTTCAGCCTGAGTAGCATTAACAGCCAAGTCCCAGAGGTTCAAAGAATGTGGCATGTTACAGTGATAGCCCACTAGTGTGGCTGAAGCTTAAATGAGAAATTTGTAAGAGAAAGATTTTCCTATAATTTCCTTAAAACAATTATTATCTTAAATAGCTATGTATCTGCATTTAAAGGGGTGTCATGCTTTTTAATTTATTAAGCATTTCCTTTTAGAGAGAGAACTCAGACATTTAAATCTTAGCTCTATTTGAATTTCAAGGACTGATTCTACTATACCATACCCTTTCTTTCTGAACTTTTTTATTTCAAGTACTTGAAACATTTGCTCAAAAAACCAAAAAATGTGTTGGGAGCCAGCGGTTAGGTTTGTGTGCTCTGCTTCAGTGGCCTAGGGTTCGCTGGTTTGGATCCTAGGTACAGACCTACACACCCCTTGTCAAGCCATACTGTGGCAGGTGTCCCACATATAAACTGAAGGAAGATCGGTACAGATGTTAGCTAAGGGCCAGTCTTCCTCAGCAAAAAGAGGAGGATTGGCGGCAGATGTTAGCTCAGGGCTAATCTTCCTCAAAAAAACTAACCAAACAAACAAACAAACAAACAAACAAACAGAATGTTCACACTAAACGTTTTGCTTTTCCTTTCTACTAGTCTGATATCTCTGCCATGTTCTTCTTTACCTACCTAAATTCTTTTCCCCTTTTTAGCATCCTCTCAAAACCTGTCATGTACCCTGCCGTGGTCACCACCATTTTGATTGGATTTTAGTAGCAGTTCTGACCTACATGTTATAATAATCAGTAGTTGTGCAGTTTGGAAAATACAAAATTTTTACCCCATTAATTTAACTTTAATGGTTGTATAATTTATTAAATTGCCTGCTTTTCCCGAGGAAAAGTTGTAGGGTTCTTAAAATTGAAAAAATTTCCTTAAGTCTATATATAAACTATAGGCGATTTGATCCCTTCAGGATCCAGTATAATAAGTTACTCACTCACATACAAATATTTTGTTTAAGCCCAGGGATAGGACAAAGTTCTTAGGATACACTGGTGAACAAAGCAGAAAAAAAATCCTGTCCTCATGGCAAGTTATATTCTCAAGGAATGAGGCAGGTTAAGTACTGTAAACATCATAAATAAGTAAATTATATGCTATCTTAGAATGTGATAAGTGCTATGGAAAAAAGAAAATATCCAACTTAAGGTTTATGAGTGTGTATATGTGGGGAACGTTTCAATTACAAAAACAGTAGTTATAGGCTATGCATTTTGGAGATAATCTTTGAGCCCAGACTTAAAAACATTAACCTCTTTTATTCAATTCATATTGAAGAAGCTAGATAACTGATCAGTGTAATTCTAGTTCAGTCTACTCAGCCAGTAGAAAACACATTTGGAAGGCAGACACAAATCAGAGCATTTGCAGTTGTTTTGAATGTAGGCTACAAACCCAGTTTTTGCAATATTCATTTCCTTGCTTAGAAAATTATACCTTTTGTTTCCTTTATCTTAGATTATTGCGTCCCTTGCTAAGAAAATTAAATTTCACAAATCTGATTTTTTGAGAATGGACACTTTGTGCTAAAACAAATTGCAACAGCTTCCTCAATTCTTTCAATAAATTAGAACCAAAGGTTCAAGCCAATTTAACAGACAGAAATTAGTTTAGGAAGTGCAATTTTATAAAAATAAATCTATCAAGCATCATCATGTTTTATACGTGTGTGTGTGCGCATAGTGTGTGAATATACGATTTTTTATTGAAATAAAGAAAACAAATTTTAAACTATATAAAATTTCATCAGATTTTTTTTTTTTGCTTTATTTCAATAATAGGTGCTGTCAAACATTAATTCAAATTGGTTGAAAAAGGTTATTATCATTTAACTGTAGAAAATGTGCAATTTAACTGTATTTTCAGTAGTATATTCTTTTTTTTTTTTTTTTTTGATGAAGATTAGCCCTGAGCTAACATCTGCCGCCAATCCTCCTCTCTTTGCTGAGGAAGACTGGCCCATAGCTAACATCCATGCCCATCTTCCTCCAGTTTATGTGGAACGCATGCCACAGCATGCTTTGGCAAGCAGTGCATAGGTCTGCACTCGGGATCCAAACCGGCGAACCCTGGGTCACTGAAGCAGAATGTGCTCATGTAACCACTGTGCCACCGTGCCAGCCCCAGTAGTATATTCTTATAGAAAGTGATTTCTCAACTTTAATTTAAAAGTTCTAATTAACAAATTTAGTTGCAAGAATCATCTTCTGAGTCTCAAGTTAATAATTGGAAAATCTTTGAATCCATTTTAAGTGAAGAAGGCAACATGCATTGACATTGTATGTTTAGGTAGTGGAATCAAATAAAAGTTAAGGCCAAAAGGCTAATTCATCATGTATTCTTTGTGTTGCTTTGTTGTGTAACTAATTTTGTTTGTTTGTGTCCTAGACAATTGCTATTATACTTTAAATGAGTCTTATTCTAAACCCTCATCATTAGTGTTACTTCCTTAAGCATAATTATTTTTTCACTAGTATTTAAAGCAATTTTGTTTGCCAATTTCAAGTGATTTTAGAATAAATTCTGCAGTGTCAATTCACATTTGTTTACTGATTTAGAACAGTCAGTATCAAATAGATAAATGTTTTCAGAAATAAACAATTCCTAAGAGTAGGAAATACATATTATAACTCACTTTGATCATATTATTGTAGAAAAATATTTATAGCTAGGAAAAAATATATCTTTGCAAATGAGAATCTAAAATAATATTTTAATGTGGCAAATAGGAGTGTACCTTTAAAAATATATTTATTTTTACTCTATTAGATACTATTTAGGAAATTACTCTCAGATTTTAAAGATCATATAGTAAATAATCTTCTGCAAAAATGTAGGTTGCAGTCTGTTGTTGGCTTGTTGACTTTCTACAATCTTAATAAAATGAGTTGAAATATCTTAGTGTTTAGTTTTTTAAAAAATGTCTTTAATATATATAATTATAATTTTGTCATTCTATTCTCAATTATCCTTGAATGCACCTTTTCCATTTGACTGTACAATGCATGGAATGTCACTGTCTGTGAAAAGCAATGCCCTTCTGAAAACCTGTCTAAAATCTGGGAGTTATTTTTCTCAAACATTATGATGTGTAAGAAAGAAGATAATCCTTGGAGTAAGAAAATTTGAACTAAGAGACTTGGTAGACTTAAGGCAACCTCAATAAATATAACAAGGATCTTTGTAAAATGGAACTAGTCAAGGGGCCAGCCAGGTGGCATAATGCTTAAGTTGGCACACTCAGCGTCCATGGCCTGGGGTTCACCGTTCAGATCCCCGGCGTGGACCTAGCACTGCTCTTCAAGCCACACTGTGGTGGCATCCACATAAAATAGAGGAAGATTGGCACAGATGTTAGCTCAGCAAGAATCTTCCTCAAGCAAAAGGAGAATGATTGGCAACAGATGTTAGCTCAGGGCCAGTCTTCCTCACATACACACTCAAAAAATAAATTAATTAATTAATTAAATAAAAGGAAACTAGTCAAGTAGATACTAAAGTTCATAAGGAGAAATAAACATTGCAGAATAGCTAGGGATGCAATTAAAAGGAAAATGTAAAAGGAAAAAGTTTTACCAGATATTACAGCATAGTGTAAAGGCTCTATAATTAATGTGGTACTGACACATGAGTAGAATAGACAGTCTATAAATTGACTGAAATACATATAGAAATCCGTTATCTGATAAAGACTTCAAAGATATTCTTTTTGAGACACCTGGATACACATTTGGAAAAATTACATAAATGCCTGTTAATTTCACTAGCTTTCCGTATTTCCTATTCTAAGTTAATACCTTGATTGCTTTTTCTGTTTGTTTTCTTTCCCTTAATAAACATATTTTCCCTTAAGTTTTGTTTTAGCTGAATTCCATTGGTTGACACGGACAGTGCTCAAACTTTTTTGTTTTAAGCAACCTGTTACATTATGCTTAAAACTTTGATACAATTTTAAAATTTATTTCATAGACATTTCCCCATGGAAAATGGTTACACTTTATATATTATATATGATTCCAAATCAGCTAATAATATCCAAATAGAAATATCATAATTCACCAGTGCTTGAAATTGGACATTCTATTTAAGGATACTTTATTGACTATATGAGAAAGAATATCTTTTGTTCAATCCAATTGAAATTATGCACTTACTATTTTGGCACTGTAGCACAGTTTGAATGTTGAAAAGCTGTTATTTTCAAATAGATTCTAAACAATGCAATTGTAAAACTGATAGTACCTTTGACCCCGTCTCTCTGTCCTGAAGAATATTCCTCGCCTCCCTCTTCATATAAATCTTATACTGAGAAAAATATTAATGTTTGTACATTGAGTTTGATGTATGGCTTAGCATGTCATCAGTTCTATTTAGTTTACGTCAGATAACTGTGTTTCTACATCGTTCTTCAAATTTTCTGAAACCTCTTAGTTAACAGTGATGTCATGCCACTGCTATAATGAACCTAGCATTTTAGAATAACAGAGAGATGTGAATACTTAAAATGTCAAGGTAACCTTATGCTGTTCCTTCCTGAAATTCTAACACTGCATTCCATTTTCATTCCTTACTGAAGATTAGAGTTGGGAAATGAAAGAACAAGATTTACACTATAAGTAGAAAAGTTGTTGAAAATATCACTGAAAGCCGTCATTAACATATAAGGGTATGTTTTTATTGAAGATACCAAGATGAAGCAGTTTGCCTTTTTCTGCTAATTTTAATTACTGCTTTTGTGAATTTCTTTATAACTGCCAAATTTTCAAGTAATGATGTGTTCTGTGATGGTATTCATCAGGTTGTCATTCATATTGTGAAGTTAAAACTAATTGGCAATGCTTTCAAGATTGACTTCTTAAAAGGAAAGTCCTTTAGATAGACACGATAGCAGGGGGAAAAAAGCCTCAAACTGCCCGGCAGGCAGATGGTTCAATATAAATAAAATAAATTGCGTTTGCCAAACTGTATGCATTTCCTCCTTATGTGAAAGCAAGAAAATAGTAATACACATATATAATTTTTGAAGAATCCAGTGCTTAAGACATGAATTCTGAATTTCATAATTTTTAACCAAAAATAACATAACTGAAGACAAAACAAGTGTATACTGCATATTTCACCATGTGAACGTCATGTAGGTATCAGGAAGTTCTAGAAAGTTCTACACAATCATTTCTTAGTATTTCACATATGATTGGTTCTCAAATCTGGATTTATGGGTCAACTGGATACACACCAGACCCATAACTGACAAAAGGAAGCCATTGATTCTTCAGTTAACTAACGTCATTGATAAATACATTGTACTATTCTGCCTGGGAGAAGAACAGAGAGAGTTGTACCCTTCACAGGGCAGAGCCAGATGGGTGGGGAGGAACCAGCCTTCATATCTGTTCCTTATGTCCCTTGAACCTAAAATGCCTAAAGTGAGCTCAATTTTCTGATCCAAATTCACTCCACTAATAAATCAATAACAAAAAATTGACAATAAACAAAAATCTTTACTTGGAAATTAAGGACACTGCTACACAAGCCTACCATAGTGGTTGTCAAAGTGTGTTCCCTGATTCAGCAGCATCAAATCACCTGGGGACTTGTAAGAAATGCAAATTATTGCGCCTCATGCCAGATCTACTAAATTAGAATCTCTGGGAGTGGTCCAGCAATCTGTATTTTAACACGTTCTCCGGGTGATTGCAATACATGCTAAAATTTAAGAGCCACTGCCCCAGAACAAAATGAAATTCAAAAAAGAAAAACTCTTCTAGAAAGTATTGAAAAGAATATTGTATTCTTAAACTTATGGAACAGTGAAATCTACCCTCAGAGGAAGACTTACAAGCTTAAATATCTTTAAAAGCCCCAAAATTGATATTTTAAAGCTATAATGTATATTTTAAAGTCATTGAAAGGGTAGTTATATCCTCAATTCTTTTTAGGAATCCAGCATAACATTAATAAAAAAATATAGTTAACAGCACACCCACAGATCTACATAGCCGTGTTCCACATTTAACTTGGAAATAAAACAAATCTGAAAACGGTTAATTAATATATAAACAAATGTAAAAAATATTTGGTAAAATGGAGTTTTTGCAGTCAAGATGTGTAAAATAAATAGAAGCAATTTTAACTGACTTAACGTTATTTTTCCATAGCTTTTCCTCCTAATTAAACATCACATCAAATTAAAACTCATGATCCTAGCTTTCTTGAGAAGTAGATACTTAATGATCTATCTCTGAGAATAGACTGAATATATTCAAGAGTATAAATAATCCATGAAAATGAATTTAAGATATTTCTTATTCCATTTTTTAATAGGAAAATAATTTGGAATGAGGATTTGATTATAAAATACGCGTTTTCTGACTTTAAGAAAACTTACAGCATTACCAAATATCTTCTTTATCTTGGTAGTTACTCCATGATCCACACTTGAAGCTCTGTATACACAGGCTGGCTTGTGAGAATAGGCTGCATTTACATTGAAAGCTATAAGATATTTTGAGACCTAGAGTATAAGTCTAATTTTGCTTCTATTAATAGAATTTTCCCATTTTTGCCAATTTGTTATTGGTACTTAGTCACGACAGAGTTTAATTAGGTAGAACATAATTATCACAGCAGAAAAATATGCTCTTCTAGGGGATTTAAATGATTGAACATTACAAGTCTTAAACGCTCTTTGAGTTATAAAAAGGGCAGGCTACATAATTTGATATTTGAAACAATGACAGGCTACAAAAAATTTTAGGAATGGGAATAATAAAGTTCCAAGAGCAATTTAGGTGACTAATGTCATTATGTAAGATCAGTTGTGGCCTTTGCAAATAGTTAGAAATTCATTATATTTAATAATAATTCTAAAAATAGAACTAAGAATATTCTAAGAATAGTACATTATTGATATTGTCAATGTAACGCATTTGAAAGGGACACTAAAGAAATTAAAGTTCCTTAAGCTATTTTCAGATGTATACTTTTCCTTTGATCTCTATATAACAAAATGTTTCATTGCTTGTACAGTTAGGAAACATGCAAAAAATAATATGAAAAAGTAAATTAACTTTTGTGACTAGTTGTATTCTGCACCAACCCAGGTAACAAGATAGTTGTGAACACTAAGAGTGTTTTGCCTCTGCTAATAATTGGTGCAGACTGTGTACCTTTAAATGCACTGAAGTTGTTGCGTAGAGTTAAACTTATTATTTACGTAAGTTTCTCAAATGATATATTCAAATTAAATTACTGGAAAATAATATAAAATAGTTATTGAGCGTTTTCTTTTACTGTTAAGGATAATCAAATGTTAAATTTACTTTGGGTATAAATACTATAGAAATATAAACTCTTTTAAAAAAATAAAGAGTTATCAGATAATGTTAAAATAATATTATATTTATTTGAAAGTTTATCTTAGGCATATGGATGCATGAGAAAAGGATATTCATATGCAGTTTTAATTTAACATAGTTGATTGATTTAACATATCTGTTAAATTTAACATTTGGTTAACTTTAAAGCATTAAAGGAAAGAATATGTACATATATATAGAGAGAGAGGGTGTGTATATATATTCATATATGTATGCATATGTATGTGTGTTTATATTTATAGTACATATATAAGAATTAACACTCCTTCAAAACCTCAATATTGAGATTAATGATATCAATATTTTATAGGTTAAATATAGCCAATTATAAAAGTCTCCATAACAAAAGGTTTTCTCTCAGCTCACTGAACTAACCTTTACATGTTGTGTTCAAGTGAATTGTCAAAATCTATGTGCCATTTCCCCACACTGTTGATAAACATCATATGCCCGTCACAGATGGTATTAATGGCGCTATTAATGACAATGGAGTCACTTGATATGACTGAATATTAGGTATAAACCTCCCAAGAAAGTAAAATGCACTCTGTCAATTTCTACAACACCTAAGATATGATCGACAATAGGTTATTACAGCAATAATTAAGCAATAACTCATCGCTGAAATGGCAATGCTAGTAAATCAAGACAGCCAAGGAAATGCGATAGCATACGGCTATAAAATACTGATTCGATTACTTTAGGAGTTACACGTTAAAAGGTCAACTAAGGTAATATAGAGGGCCACAATCGCTTACATAATGCCAAAAAATTTACGGAAGTATTAGCATAGAAACAGTTTATGTTCATATACATTATTTCAATATAATTTCTAGTGAAGAATTTTAATGGCATAATTCAGAAATATTATTATCAATGAATGTTTTTGGGTCAAGCTTGGTTTTAAAACAGGACAGTAATTAAATGAATGTACATGAGTTATTATCTAGCATTATCATTACACCTCATGGTATCAGTCCAATATTTTAAAAAAGAAAGTTCTCTCTCAAAATATTTAATGGAAGGAAAAGGGGGAAAAAGTGTTATTTGAGTGTATGCTGTTAAAATGGTCAGCAAACAAATTCTGAATTGCATTTAACTCTGCCAACCTCCAGAATAACGGTGACTGAGCTAATATAATCATAATCTAGTCCATATTAAGCCTTATGCTGCTGTTATCAATTGTAAGGCATTACAGTTCAAATCACCACTTAGGTATATGAGCCAGTATCACAAGCTCTCAAGGACTGTCACAGTCAATATCAAATAGCCAAGTTGAACTTTGTATTTTCTGAAAAGAGAAAAGAAAAATTGAATTTGTTATTTAGGTTACTACTGAAATATTTTATACATAGGTAAAATACCACACTTTACGTAAGAGTGTGTGTTTTTGTTTTTGACATGAGGAAAGTATCGAAAGAACTTTCTTATGAAAAGAATTTTCGTATGCTAAGTATTGGACCAACCTCTCACAGTTTTCACCATTTATTCAGTCCCCCATCCCAGGTACCTGGCAATCATCTGAATTTTCTGAATACTATCTTTCAACTAATAGCTCCATATCTCTGTTACCAAATTTTACTGGTTTTATGTCTTTACATTTTTTCAAAACTATTTTCTTTCCATATCTACTGTTAGTAGTGTAATTAAGCGAGGAAAGATAGTGCCTTATCTGCACTACTAAAGCATTCATAGCCTCTCTTCCAGTCTCCATTCTAGCATTATTCAATGACATCTTTTACATGTCCTCTAGGGAGACTCACCTAAAACAAAATATTTTACATCTTTAGATGGTCTCCTATTATCCTGAGTATGGTATAGATACAATTCCCTAGATTAGTGTTTCTAAAACATTGTGTATATAAATCACCTGGTCAACTTGCTAGATTCATTTCCCTTGCTGGATTCAAGGGCCTAACCCCGAGAAAGTCTGGCCCAGCAGGGTCAACATGGGGTCAGGAATCTACATTTTAATTGGCATCATATGCCTATCACAGATGGTAGATGTGCCCTTCATGACCTGGCAACCTTCTCCCTAGCCATTTCCCACCAGGTAACGTATTTTCAGCTTAATAGTACAAAACTGTTTGTAGTATTCCTTCTTTATTCATGCTGAGGGGTGCCAAGGGAAGTTTACAGATAAACACAGTGTGTCTGTAGCAAGTATTAGGAAGAAATAAATGAGATAAGGGCATAGAGAATGACGGTCCTGCCATAGTTTTTATGGGGTGCTCAGGGAAAGCCTTTTTGTTAAGGTGACTTTTGAGTTGAGATCTTAATGAAGTGAAGGAGAAAGCCATAATATCTGGGTTAAGACCATTCTGGACAGAGGGGAAATGAAGGCCCTGGACCTAGAGCTTAACGGGAAGGGGTTGTGGAATTAGGCACAGTTTGAGCTGCAGACAGGGACGTCATCTTTTAGGGCTGGATGAAATAGATATTTCTGGTAAAGAATAACCTAGGGTGCTAGGTAAAAATGTATACTTTGTAAACCTTACTGAATTTTTCTAAGAGAGGGGACCCCGAGGGTCTACATCTCTTAAACAAGTTTCCAAAGGGACTGACATATCATATAATAAATAATTTTAATTCTTTTAAATATAATGAGAAGGCATTGTAGCAGAGCGGCTCTCAAATATTAGTAAGCATCAGAATCCCCTACTGGGCTGGTTAAAATATATTGCCAGGCCTCCCCTCCAGAGTTTCTGATTCAGTGATCTGGGAGTTGGGCCTGAGAATTTGCATTTCTCGTAACTTCAGGAGATGCTGATGCTGCTGGTGCAGGGACCACACTTTGGAGACCATTCCTGAAGAATTTTGAGCCAGGTAGGAATAAAGACCCACCTATAATTTCAGAGTGTCTAAGGGTCGATTAGAAGGTAATTAAACTAAGGCCTAGGGGGAGCAAGGACAATTTCTAGCCAAAGGAATAGACTTCCTGAAATCTTCAAGTGTCAGTGAATTAATTACTTTTTTGAAGCTAAAAAGGGAGGCACCAAGGATGCAGTGTGAATAGTGAGAAGGAAGAAAGTAAGAGAAGAGCTCAAATGCCAGCAAGAGATGGATGAAGGTGGGGCAAGATCCTTCAGGGCCTTGTAGGCGATGTTAATTAAATTGATCTATATTAAAAAAATATAAAAATCCATTGGATGGCTTTAAATGAGGAAATATCATCAGAATTATTTTAAGCGTTTGAGGGAAAACTGAACCTACATGGGACTAGTAAACTAAAGAAGAAAATAAAGGAATGGCAAACATCAATTTCAGAGAAAGTTATGGAGATCTCAGTTTGCTGTATATCTGTAAAAAAGAGTATTAATAACAATAACTTACATTTTATAGTCCCCTGAATTTCGCAAACTATTTTCACATACATTTACTTAACTGACATTATGATAATCACTTAAAGTAGTTAGAAATTAATACCTCCCATGAGAATACAGAGAGAGAGTTTTTATTGAAAAGAACTGAATTCTTCACACTTTATCAAATAGATTTAGGAGACATCTTGGAGATAACCTGAGGCTTAAAGACAATGTGAGTTCAGCCTTATCAGAGGATTGGGAACTCAAAGTATCCCACCAGCTGAAGAGGGAAGCCCCTAAGAACAGAAACCACAAGCATCAATAATTCCCAAAGGAGGACTGATATGTGTCACATGTCATATGAGTAGGTTTGATACATCTCATAATCAGGAATTGGTGAAAGACAAATGGTAAAAGAAAGATGGCCAGGTGTAACATGAGACACATTTTTTGTGTGCACATATTCAAGTTTATCAGTCACAGCTTCATTAATGTATGATATCCCTCAAGAGAGAAAAGTGCAGTGCTTTTTGGTAAAAGAGCTCATAAAATTTGACTGAAAGAACCACAGGTACATACAAGGTTGATTGAAATGTGTCTTCATATTTCTTATCTACACATCAATCATTTATTGAGTACATAGCTTTTCAAAGCCATGAGAAGGAATCTGCGAAATAAAAAGAGATAAAATATTTTTCTTGAATAGAAAACGTTAGGTGGCTTTTTAATGTGTTTGAATTCCTGTTGTTTGGACAAGGGCTTTGGGCAGGAGTTTCCTGTTACTCCGCTTACCTGATATTCTACCCCCCTGGGATCTTCACCTGCACACTCACACAAACACACATGCACACTCGCATTCACTATTCTGCGTGAATTACTTATTTTGCATGGAGAAATATAAACAGATTAAATCAAAATAATGTCTAAAGAAGAGCAAAAAAACAAAAAGAAAGGAAGGAATAGAGAAATTAAGATAACTCTTTTAAAGAATATGATGATTTGATGTTTATGAAATAAGGCGATTTCTGGCTACTGAGTTCTGTTAGACATTGCTGCTTGATGTTCTAATATTAGCAAACTATACCATCTTAGTGCAGACTGCCTACCTTACACTGAAAGGTAAACGGTGACCTAATGAGTCAACAGAACCTAAACTTGGGTTTACCTTCTCACCCAAGTTCTGTCGGTGTGTTCTTAAAGGGAATTTATATGCTTTACCCTCACACTACTAGACTCCGAATTCATCTTGTACTTGGAGCACATTTATGAGGGTCTTAGGTTTTGTGGTGAGGGAATGCACTCCTACCTTGAACTCTAGCTGCTGACTCAAGCCTGGTTAATGCAGATCTCTGTCATATATCAGCTATACAGAATATAAATCAAGATATAAATAATGACACAGGTCGACCTATCTAGTTGGGATAAATGTAAGAGTCACTGGCAAAACTTTATATGTCTAAATACTTAACAAGGCACATAGAACTATCCCCAATTTGTTACTTCTACTATAAATGTGACAGATTGCCTTTTTCGAGTAGAACTGCAACAATAACTGCCATTCCACATGCTCTTCTGCAATGTGGCCTTGCCATGTCCCCATCAAAATTGGAATTTATGTATCCATTTTTTTGATCATGGCTGAGGTAGGATGAAAGTTTTGACTACTGTGACCATTACAATATGTCAGGAATTATGCTATGTCAAGCATAGCCCTTTACTGGCCTAGTAGCAAGCACCTGTCACTTCTTGTCTCATGGGACATTCACTCTTGGGAAGTTTTCACTCAAAAACCAACTGTGCTGTGAGAAGAGAAGCCCAAGCCATGTGGCAAGCTCACATACAGGAACTCTGGTCTATACTCCAGCTTTAGTTCCCGGGCAACAACCAGCAACAGCTGCCACCCAGGTTAGTGGGCCACCTCATTTGGACTGGACCCTCATAGGAGATGGCAAGTGAGAACCACTCACTTGAGCCAGGTCAACCCACTGAACCTGGATGCCTGGTTTCCTAAATGCTTGGCCCAATAAGAACCTTCTAGGTACATGCAAATGAAGAAAAAAGTGAATGAAATGTCTTCATCTTTTAAAATTTCTCTAGCCCCTCCCCCAAAGACTTCTTGTAAAAGACATCTGCCTCTACTCTTCAATTTTCGTTATTATAGTGACAATTTTCTACAAGAGCCTATGTCTTGCTTTTTGAGCAGACATGTTAGGGCCCTCATGATCTACCTCAGATTATCCTACCAGTGATTGGAACTCCTCCTGTCTTAAACACAAGATCTTGCTAGTCTACTATGATATAAAAGACTTTTAGAATTTATAAATATATTATTAATTACTGTTAGAAAATATTTCCTCAGCTTAATGTATCTAACAGTAGCCTACCATCTCATTAAATAAAACCTATATACCATCACCATCACCACCAAAAAAGTACAAGGAGAGGTTAGATAAATGTCTCCCAAAAGTTACTCTTTTAATGACTTTCCTCCTCTCCACTGCAGTTTGAAAACACTGAACATAATTTCCCATCTAGATTATTAGGTTCAAGAAATTTGTTGAATAATCATTCATAATAGATGCTGTATTAACAATTTTTTTCTCGTCTACAGACCTCTAAAGACTCAGTGATCGCATTTGAACTTCTCTCATAAAATAAATACCTCCTTCATTAAATGTATTCCATAAACTAAGATACTTTTGTCAATAACAAGAGACAGTAGTCACTAATTATACAAGTTGATTTGTCATAGGGATAGATTGTACTTCAAAGTAACAATGGGAATTTCAATTCTCTTCTTTTTGAAGCGGTGGAAAATTATCAATAAATTATAAGCACCTTAACTGAATACATCTTGTATTTTGGCAAATTTAAGACAGCCTACTGAAAGATAGCTAGCTGTTTTATTTTTAAAGTTTTTATTTTTAAAGTTTTATTTTCCTTTTTATTGATATTCTTCAGAAACCAGGAGATCAATAAACAATGTAATCTGGGCAGTGAATACCATACAATTATTATAAGCTATTGCAGAAATACAGCTATGGAATTATAGGACACAAGAGACAAGCAAAGTTTTTAAAAATCCAAGTAGGGTGTTTATATCATAATAAATGTTCTAGAATGAACTTACCTTAGAGGTGGAAGGTAGATGATCTTCCTTTTTAAAAAGCCAGTAAAATGTTCTTTTTTTGGCTTTGTGTCCCATTATTTGTTATAACCATCTGGAATTTGAACACATTTCATCTCTGATTATTTTCAGAGGAATAATTATTTGATAGTATTTGTGCCCCTGAGATGTTTTAATGCTTAGATACATATGAAAAGTATTCTAATAAGCTATTGAAATTAACCTGCTCATAGCACTAATCATATTTTATTTGCCATTTGCAGGGAGTTATTATAAGTAAAGGAGTGAAAGCAGATTGAATTTTAGGAACTTATGTTTAAAATGTTTGAAATTTACAGTGAAAATGCAAAGTACTGTCACAACTATGTTTAACTTAATTTCTAACAAAGTAAGATAAACTGAAGTAAACACTTGAGAGTATATTATAGATTTTGACAGCATGTTAACTATGAATGCCTTCTGTCTTTCCAAATTGTTCACAGAAAAATAAACAATATTAAGGTCACTGGACCTTTCAAATCTCAAGTTCCTTGCAATTATAAACAAGCAAGTTACAATAAGCTTAAAATACAGATTTAAACAACTTCATTATGATATATCCAAAGTTTTACAACTTATTTGAAAAAGAACAGCACCTCATTATTTCTTACCAAATCCTATTTAGCATGAGGAGAAGAGACTGGGATCTTCAAATTAGTGTTAGAGAAATTACTTCTTGCTGCTCTATGTCTGCAGAATAAGCAAAAGCAAGGGAGGGGACCATATAACAGGTGATTTTATTCACTTAGTGATAACAACCTGGGCCAAATCAGTGGATGCGGGGATTAAAACACAAAGGGAATTTGCAGGCTCTTTAGGGTACAGAATTGGACTGTTTGGACATAGAATTGACATGATGAATAGAATACTGAATACTTTGTGAGCTAATCAGAAAAAATTACTTTTAGAATGATAAACAAAATAAAATAATTGAAGCCAATTCTTTTCCAAATACTGTAAATATTCCTCAGACGACCAAATAGCAGAAGGGATAAAAAGAACGATGCTAAATTGCAAAATTAAAAATAAGTAAAAAGAAAGAATATTCCCACAAATTCAAGACACAGTGACAATCCCACTTCATAGGTTCTGCACATTTATGTATGCAGTGGAACTACACTCTCAGAGCCCCAGCTGCTATTGCTATTAAAGTGACTACTGCTTCTGAGCCATATTTCTTATCATCTCAAGCACTGCAATATGCTCCCTTTTCCTGTTTCAGAATATTTGATGTTATTCCTACTTTCCCTTAGATCTTGTTCTTTCCCTCTGACAAAAAATTTTACTGAGTCAAACTTTCACCTTCTCCAAACCTCCTCTGGCTTTATTAATTCCTTTGCTAAAACCATCTGAGACCATTATTTTGCATACCGCACGCCTTCAAGCCGTTAATTGTTACTCTTTTTTTGGATGTTGTAGCTGAAAGAGCGGAAGTTGATACTACTATCCTTGAAGAACTAAAAAGCCCTAAGTCAGATATTCACATTTTAAAGAGTAGAAAACAATCTGGATTTTGGAAGAATAAAGATCATATCAGACTGAAAAAGAAAAAGCAGCCCTGCAGGTTTAGATGGGGAGGATAATTAGAGATAAAATGAGCTGCAAAGTTAACGTGAAACACAGCTTCTCACGAGGTCACGCGGTGGCTGTGGACTGCCATCACCAGTCCCTCCGAGGGATACTGCTTTTGTCTTTTAACCTATGGTGCCATGGATGTGCTTATTCTCAGCACAGCCCCCCATCCTTGGTTAATCTCCATTTCTAATCTGCCTCAGAAAGAAAAACTGATCCACCATCCATCCCGTTTCCCTTAGATCTTGCTCAAAATTCTTTGGTGGGAACCTAAACCTTAAAAAATACACTTACCTCTGACCATTTTCCACAGTTTATCTGAAGAGGGCTGCTACTACACTGAGTCGATTAACTTGATATTGTCGAATTATAGGCTTGTTCCTGTAATCATGGCATATGTGATGTGTATGTATTGCAATTCCTTATAAATAACTCCACTGGTCAGAACTGATTTATGTAGTGATATTGAATCTCTTTTCCTAAAGGCTGAAATGCACATGATTCTCTGCTTTGTGCTTTGGGGGATAAGAATATTTTAGTACATTTTATTAGATTTTTCTAGAAGTTGAAACAATTATACACAAAAATTAGGAAACTGTTGACAGTGTTTACAGAGTGTAAAACAAAACTTTATTTAATTTCTTGCTTAAATGTCTCAATATTAGAAAGGTAGATATTTTCACTTTTTTAAAAATTGAAAGGAAATCTTCTCTTGAATATTTCCTTGTCTCATATTTCTCACCATCGGAATGTTTTATCCAAGTTGACCCGAGTTGTGACCCAAGTTGAAGATATCTTGCATTGGAGAAAGTCACAAGTGTGCACAGACTCAACAATTTTTTTCTACTCATATAGCTTTTCTGAAAGGAAAAATAAAAGCAATAATGAAAACCAAAAGCAACACAGGAAAACATAATCTAGCTGACAGAGATACAGATGAGAATATCTCAAGAATGTTGAAGTAGAAACATAAATGGAGCTGCATTGAGAATTGAAAATACTGAATAGAAACGATGTTTGCAAAAACGGAAATATAAAACATGATCCTTAAAAAAAGACACATGTGGAAGTAAAATCTGTCAAATTCTGGGTTAATACAGTAACGACCAAAATAATTGGTTACCGATGAAGGAAAGGTTTGCTCATTTCCTCCTTTTTCTGAGAGTGGTGCCAGTCCTCCCAGTTTAAAATTGTGTCTGAATCATCAAGAAATATATTTTTAGGATATGTTTTCAAATTGTCACTAGCAAAAGTAAGGTAAAATGTAAAACTGCCTATAGTGATGGAAAAGCAACAAAAAAAATAACCAGAAAGAAAAAAATAGGAAAGAAACCATTTTGCAGAAGATTTTTTTATAGAGAATAACTCAAGATAAGTGAGAACAGTACTATAGAAAAGAGATTGTACTCAGATTAGAGTCCATTCCAGTTTATTTAAAGTAGTCAATATCCTTTCTTCTGACAAGATTCCAAAAGTAGCTATACTTTTATGAAAGCAATGTACACTTAGGAGTCAAAAGTCATGCATAAAAATAATACGCACAATTAGACTCATCCTAGAATATGTCTATAGAAAATTCTTTTTTATTATATGTAAATAAAATATAAAAGAAATGGACAAGTTTTGCTATATAAGTAAAATATATCACAGTTGGAAAAATTCTTTACATCTAACATATCAGCTTTAAAAATAAACATAAATTAACTGTTTTAAAAAATAACAGTTTCCTATTGCATTAAATCAAATATGTAGGCTATTCACAAGAGATATACCTAAGTATAAAATAGAAATTCTAAAAACCAAAGATATCAGACAAGCACAAGTATTTAAAAAAAGAGCTTTCATAATAGCAAAATTAAAAAAATGAAATTCAAGGCAAAGTAATTCAATGAAGCATCAATAACTATTTTATTTTCATAAACATTACAATTTCAAGAAGAATTAAAATAAAAATTGATGCTTTAATACAAAAGAATCTAGTATTAAAGTATATGAAGAATAATTTTTGGAAATAAGCATATATTGGGAAAGATTTTAACAAATCCTATAAACAAACAAGGATAGAAGTCTAATTCTAAAATTGAGAACAACATTTATCTTGTGAGATGGAATTTTAATAAATGTTTACAAGCTATTAATAATGCTGGGGGAAGAATAGAGAGATTTGCATAAGAAACCAGGGTTAAAGTTGCTAGGTCTTTCCATCCAAGAATCAGAGATATAGAAACTCCATGTCAAAAGCCCAATGTAAGTAAAACAAAGCACCTAAAATGCTAGCACCAATGAAAAGACAAAGCCAATGGGCAGACTTTTGCCAAAGCAGAGATTTTCTAAGTCTGGAGTTAGTTTGATGCCAGAAACTGGGAACTGCTGTGTCCCAAACATGATTGTGACATAAGTACCAGTTGGGTAGCAGAGTGGGTGAATCTAAGAGCTGCATGTTGCCAATTTTAACCAAGCGAAATGTTGAGAGAAGGAGGAACATCCTCTCTTGCGTCCAGAAGAACCAGGGTAGGTTTTTGAGGTGCAGCTACTGACAGTGAGTGGTGCTCAGTTCATGGGTTCTGTTTGAGCTGCAACTGAGCTCAGCAGTTGTGTTCAGGAAGTCCTATGGTTCAATCCAACAACCTTGCTTGTAAAATGCGACACCTTGAGCAAGTTATTGCAACTCTCTGAATCATAGATCCCTTACCTACAAAATGGAAACAATGCTGTCTGCACAGTGTTGTTATAAAGCAAATGCAAGATTTTCTTCTTCAGTTACTTAAAACAGCGTCTGGCATGACTATCTCTCTATTGCCAATCAAATTATTAAGTACAAAGAAACCTTCACAAAATTTCCACAACTCCTCTAAATTGTGCATAATATATTGACAGACAAAACAACAAAAAAGAAATTATTAAATTTTTATAAAGCTCTAAATATTCTAGTATATACACATTTAAAACTCTGCATAATAACTAAGTAAAAATGCAGTCAAAAGGACAAACATAATATTATGTTTAAATAAAAACAGTGCCAATACTCAAACAAAACTGAGACAGGAATCAGTCTAATGAGACAGGGCCATCAGCAAGACCCCTCGCCTAACAAGATAAGACCCTTAACCAATTGGAAAGCTAGAGAATCAGATATAGGCTGCCAAGATCCAGATTCTGCAGCCTCTGGTCTTTCCTGGGCTTTTCCGGCTCCCTTGTGCCTCTCATGTGCACAAGCTAATAACATTTCACTTTTCTGCTCCCACTTCTTGTCTCTTGATTCCCATCCTGGGGGACAAGAAGCCAATGTGCTAGTAACAAAACTATGGCCCAAACTTTGTGGGAGGCAAGTGCAGAGTCATATAATTTCATTATTTGACAATAACTGCTAGAAGCATACTAATTCAAAATTCAATTGAAAAGGATGGAGTAGGATGGCCAGAAAATGCTGGATACCCAGTTTAATTTGAATTTCAGATAATTTTTTTCTTTTAGTATAAATATTGACCATCATTGTTTGTCTGAAATTAAAATTGAATTAGGCATTCTATATTTTTATTCGACATATCTGGCAACCTTAAAATAGACATCAGTGGAAATGAAAGAAAAAGAATAAGAAAGGGATTATAAAAATATACACGGGAATAAATATTCTAGAAATTAGGAGAATTATATAACTAAAATGCAAACAATGGTAAAACATTGTAAAAGCTCAAACTCCTCAATTTCTTTTAACAGAAAAGACAAATGTAAAATTGCATAAGAAAGCAGCAATAACTTAGAGGGAAAGAACACTGACATTACTGTGTAGATTTGCAAAATATTCCTGTGTTCTTCTCAAAACAAATTATTGGAAAGAACCTCATTGCCAATTTAAATCAGCCATGGTGAAATTAAAATCAAGGTTAAATTGCCATTGTAGAAACATGGTTAATGACAGAGAAAAATACCTATGCTGTCCTACCAGAAAGAAAGGCATTGCATAATAGGATAAACAAAAGAATCCTAATTGTGCCCGTAAGTACGTACTTGAATATATGCAAAGCAAACATATATGAATGATATTCAGTAAATTTCCTCTTAACTCACCCCGCTTCTACCAACTATTTAATCAATGTTTTAAAATTCCCTGTAAAATATATAGAAAAGCAGCTCATTCTAAATGTTCTAGGAGGGTAAGCTACACTCCAGTGAGCTAAGAAGCTGATGTGTTTGAATTTGCTCTGCAAAAATATTATTGTGAAAAATTGTTTCAATGACACATAAGTTAATATTTTAGAACATCCTACATGCCAGGATGCTAAAAAAGGCACTTTCTCAGGGAAATATCATACAAAATCTGGAAATCTGTCCTCAGTTGCTCTACAATTATTTTAAAGTTCTTACTCTACATTTGAGAAACTAAAACATGAACTCTTGTATGATGCGTTGTACCTATGATTTTAAAAAGAAAACCTATAAGAAGTGCCCATCCAGTGGATCCATACTCATAATAAAAGATAACCAATAAGATACCTCTCTAGATCACTTAGGGAATAATAGCTTGATTCTACCATGAAATGCTGAGTATTTTATCTTTATATTATGTGGTTTGGGGCAAGTTTTATTTATTTTTTTATATTTTCTGTTTTTAATATTTTTAATAATGAACATGTATTACTTTCCCCCCAACTGCAGAGATCTTAGGATACATGACCCCCTAACTGTATATATCATAGTTTAATAATAATTATTATAATAATGATAATAGAGCAACAGATTTTGCAGAAACCTAAGTTCATAAAATATGGGGGCTCTTCAAGGAAAAGAATTAAAATTAGAAATTAAATATTTCTAAATTTAATAAAATAAAACATCACAAATTTTTAAAAGCTGCCAAATGTCACATATATATCTACAATTTAAAAAGCAGGAATAACAACTGCACTTCTATAATAAATATTTTCTTACAGGTTTTCTGTGCATATTCCTTGCCTCTTTAAATGACAACATTTTCTAGAGAAAGATGATTTAGTCTTTCCTCTAACATGGTTGACTGGAATCGGGATTTTATAATTTGTAGTTCTGAAAACTTTCTTTTAACCTCACAGCTCATTAGTACAATGTAAATTTTTTAGGATTATTGTAAAAGTTGGGGGAAATTCTACCAATTTTCATGCATGCTGTGAGACTTCAGGGAATTTCAGGTTGTCTTAGATTTATAAACCCTGGTACTTTTCTCACCAGGTGCTGAAGGCCGCATTTGTGCTGTGTGTTATTTGGCTCTGCTCCTTAGTGTCACAAGCCTAGTAAGTCATCAGAGAACTCGGTAGGCGTGTTCCTGAAAGCAGTGTCTACTCTGGGAGGACTAGCAGTAATTAACTAGGGTAGGCAGAAGTCTGAGATAAATTCCGAGATTTTAGCCCCTCGGTGTACATGTCCTGTGTAATCCCTCCTGCTGGAGTATGGGCAGAACCGTGAATATGATGGACAGCACTCTCATAATTTAGTTACACGGCAAAGATGAAGGGATTCTATAGACGTAATTAAGGTCCTAAATCAGCAGACTATGAGCTGATCAAGAATGATCCTTCTGGGTTGACCTGACCTAATTAGGTAAGCCCTAGAGAGACTGGCTCCTCCTGAAGGAAGAGATTCAGAGCATGAGGTTGTGAGAAGGCCCATAGAGGGAGCCCCGTGGCAAGGCACCCAGGAGGCTCTAGACACAGAGCAACGCCTGGCTAACAGGGAAAGACAATGGAAGCCTCAGCCCTACAAAGGCAAGGAACTTAATTTTACCAAAAATGTTAAAAAAAAGGACTCTGAGTTATAGGAAGGAATAAAGCCAAGCCAGCACACTGATTTATGCTTTGTGAAACTCCAGTGATAGGACCCAGCTCAGCATGCTCAGACTTCTGACTTACGTAAATTAGTAGATAAAAAATAAGTACGGCTTTAAGCCACTAAGTCTGTAGTAATTTGTTGTACAGCAATAGAAAACTAATATAACAATACATAGAAACAATGCAAAACCACACATGTATCTCTTAACCCTAAACCAATGTTTCCACCTCAGTTTCCCCTTAGGCTGATCTCAAAATGTCCATAGCGATTCCAATGTACTTAGCACAAGAAAAAGAATGATGGAGAGGCAACACCAATGGAATCTCGAGATTTAAACTACTTTAACTTTGTAAAACTTACAAAATATGTAAGAAAATGTGAGCATGTTGCCCAGGATGTTGGAAGGGGCCCATACACATGCAATACTAAAATATCTAAAACATAAGCTTCCCATATGTCAAGCACTAGGATAAACATTTTTGTGCTTTATCTCATTTAACAGTTAAACCTATGAATAAATAATAAGAATCAGAAGGCAAGTTATTTTACTACAGATCTTGTGATCCTACATTTAAGCCACGCTTGATTGCAATTACGTCAATTTCTCCACATTACTGACATATAAAAAGTGTTTAAAAAATAAGCATATCATGGCCAATATCAAGAAACCTGTATGAACAGTTTTAGGCTGACCCTAAGTTTGAACTTTACTGGTTATGATTAGATTCTATTTGTTTTTATATCTTAAAATTCAATAAATAAAATGTGCTCAAACAAATGCATTCATTGACCATTCAAGTCACAGTGTAATGGGTCCTGTGCTGGAGCAAGACCTGGACCTACGGAGGAAAAGGGATCCTTAAAACTATTTCCTGTTCTAGAAGGAAAGGCCATGGACCAGTACCTTGTGGACATCATGTGGGCGCAGCTTTAGAAAAGCAGTGTGGAGCAGTGTGGAACAAGTTCTCAGCAAAAGAGCGGTGTACATTTTCAACCCTGGAGTCTTCATTAGGACAATTTAATTTGTATTTGTGTTGCAAACAAAATCTAGATAAAAATAATAATTTATTGTCATGATAGGGTGGTGCCCTGAGCTTAAATGTGATTTTTCTCAGAAACCTTAGAACTTGAATTGAGAATGAGTTCAGAAAATTAACTTTAGAGCAAAAGAAAGGTAGAAATCCTCTCTCCTGCTGGGTAGACTGACGTCAAATGCCCGGCATTTCATTTTTCATACTGGGAACCGACATCATGTTCCTCAAAAGATAGCTGCCTGTCCATCTTTTCAATTCAGAACAAATTAAGACTTTGAAACAAGTCAAAGGAATTGAAGCTATCCTTTCCTTTTGAGAAAAAGAAACTAGATGGGATAGGGGAAACTGGGAGTTCAAGGAAACAGTACTTCTATGTGCAAAGTTCTTAAGAGAAAAACGCAAATAGGATACAATTGTTAGGAATTTTAAATAGGGAATTTAAAATCTTCAAAGCAATTGGAATTGTCAGAGAAGAAAGCAAAGACAATTATATGATATGGATAAAAGTGATAGAATCTTCCCATTTATTTATTATTGAAAATTACATAGTTTAAATATTAAATGTTTCTATGTGATTTCGAATGGATTGATTAAAGACAAAAGCATCAGAACAACAATTTGCAAAAGACAGTAACTTTCGTAGAGATGATTTAATTGTAAAATCAATGAATTGTCTTTTGGATGATTTCTTATGTGACTGTGCCAATTAATTTATTTTCATGAAACATGTAATGGATGGTTTAATAAAAATATACGTAGAACACATACCTGAAGTTAAAACCAGGCAATATTCATTGTTTTGTCCTGATTTTTTAAAATCAATGTATTTCGCATAAATTTCTTATGCTCAGCATTGATTGGTAATTTCAAAGATCTTGTATCCCTATCCCTACATTCCTTCATCATGTAATTGTTAGGGCTCATTAGTGGCCGCCTCTTTGAAAGGAAACAGGTGCTCTCCAGTTCGCCACAGCACCGTACCCCTCCCAACTGCTTACCCACATAGCCTCTTCGGGCGTCTGAGTGTATTATGTTGCACACATGCAGGCACATAAATCATTTGGAGTTTATGATAAAAGTAGATATATCTTTGCTGCAATTTATATTTCTACAGTTTATAATAATGTAAATACGTTTAACAAATTCAGACTCTTTATATAAAAGTAGAATTTTAACTCACTTATAAGATGTTTTGCATACCCCTTAGCAGCTTATAAATATGTTAAAACTGAAAATCATGCAACTCAGTAAGCATTTAACACCTCCAATTAGTGCAGAGCCTGGTGCTGAGTTCTTTGATTTGACTCCTGATCTCCAGTAGCCTAATCCTTGTACCAGAGATATGTACATACGACTATGAAACAAAGCAGAAATTGAGAAAAAATACACAACATAATTATCAAATAGTGGTGTGGTTGAAAATTATAATTTTCTTCAGAGGAATTAGAGAAGACGTTGTTTATAAGGTGACACAATCTTTGTCTTGAAAAATGAGCAGGATTTTATCCATTGGAGATATGGAGAGGTAAGATAAAGACTGAGCACAAGAAAAAACGCATAAACTACCAAATACTTTGGAGAATGTGCTGTCTTTTAAGTAAAACAAAGAGATGTATCAGAAGGTAAAAAAAGCATAGATGGAGCCAGAAGCCAGAGAACATGACACCTAATTTTCATGGTGTATCAGTTAGAAAAGGTTAAATTATGTAGCAGTAATGAACAACCAAGTCCCAAATCTTAGTAGCTTAAAGAGTAATGGTTTACTTCTTGCTTATATGCATATCTTGGGTCACGATAGGCTTTGTTCTTGTCATAGTAATTCTGGAAAGCTACCTGCTGTAGCATCTGTCATCTAGATTTTTTCTGGTCACTGAGGAAAGAGGAAGGAACGTAGTGAAAACTTACTCTTAAAAGATTCCATCTGGAAGAAATGCTATCATTTTCCTTCCTAATTTATTAACCACACCAGGTCATATGACCATGTCTGATGTTGGGAGACAATTATTCATGAGTATCTCACATTTCTGCATGATGTGAGCTAAGGCATTCAAAGCTATGGTAAAGATGTTAGTATAAGAATATACTGCAGAATAGTAAAGTTAGGAGTAATGTTCAGTAAAGTTTAAAGATGAAAACATTTTGCTTCCAATTCTAGAGAAGATTAGTTTACCTTCCAGAGTAAAGATACAATCTCTCTCTCTCTCCTGAAGAAAAAATGAGTGCGTTACCAGCATCCCTGTATAAGGTCAAAGTCTCCTAAACCCAGAATTCCTCTTGGATAGTGCATTCCAATGCATGCGCAAATACTATCCAGCCCCCACCATATCACCGTGTATGGATTGGGACTTAGGAACAGACGCTATGATGTTACTTTGTCTATTAGTGCTTTTTCCATGAATAATAAGCTTTTTGTCTGACCCAGAGGCCTCAGATTTTCCGTCAGGGTGTAAATATAAAACTCTGACAGCTAACTTATCTTGCAAATAGAGTAAAATCTCAAAAACTTCAGTTTCTGAACTAACACTAATTTCATGTAGTCAGGGAAGTACAAGTTTAACATGCTCCTAGAAAGAGGAAATCTGGGAATAGCAGTAAACTGCTAGAATGACTCTGACACATGGTAACGAAACCAGGGCTGATTCCTTTGGTTTATTGGGTCCTCAGTATTTTATGGAAGGCATCCTGATTATAGTAAGCTTGTACTTACATTTAAAAGTGCAGTTAAACCCAAAAAGGAAGGGTCCTTAGGGGCTTTGAGCCCCAGTCCTTGGTGAATCATATTTATCACAAATACAAAAATGCAAATATTCAAAGAAAACTGGGAGACTTCTGTCACCTGTGATCTGACGTTCACCATTAGCATAAGAAACTGATAAACATAGCATCTATTCTTGGAGTAACGTTATTTAAGTCCCAGAGAAACATTCTTCCACATCTTTTTCCCTTGAAGCCGAGTGGCTTACATCTGAATGGCATGGACATGACTGGTCTCTGCTGCTGTATGTTGGAAACAAACACGGCTTTAGGGTATGGGAAGGACTTGTGGTGAGAGAGAGTGCTTATGTAAATGTCGTAGGCAGAATAATGGCCTGCCCAATGTTTCCAGGGTCTAATTCCCAGGTTTTGTGAATATGTTACTTTACATGGCAAAAGGGATGTTGCATACGTAATTATGGTTAAGGACATTGAAACAGGGAGATTACACTGGATTATCCACGTGGAGCTGAACTAACCACAGGGGAACTTAAAAGCAGAGGATCTTCTCTGGCTGTGATCAAAGAGATTGAATACCTGTGGGAAAAAGATCAGAGAGATGCAACTCTGTTGCCTTTGAAGATGAAGGAGGGAGTCAGGAGTCAAAGAATGTGGTGGCCTCTAGAATCTGGAAAAGGCAGAGAAATGGATTCTCCCCCAGAGGCTCCAGATGGAAGAAAGCCCTGCCCACACCCTTGAGTTCACCCTGGTTAGATGTGTGTTGACCTTCTGACCTACAGAACTACAAGATAATAAATCAGTTTTGTTTGAAGCCATCAAGTTTGCGCTACCTCTTAGAGAAGCAACAGAAAACAAATGGAGCATGAGAAAAGAGAGATGAATTAACTCTAGACTTGTGTGGACGCAACTGATCATTTATAACAAGTATCACTTCCTATTTGTGGTGAGCACGCATTTTATCGTTTTCTTACAGTTCCCATTTGTGGTTCGTAGTGCAGTACATCAAAGAATTGCACACGGTAGCTGAGGAGTATTTTGTGATATTAAAGAAACTATATTAACTTTAAATATCTTTTATAGGTCTAGATCTAATATCTAATTGTGATACTAATATTTTACATTGGCTACAAGAAGCGTATTGAAACAGAACTTGAATATATTGTTAATATTTAGTACAATTTGCAGTAAAATAAACATTTTCACATTTATTAAAAAATTTTTGGTTAAAACTTTTATATTCTTCCATTATGATTTATATTCTACATTTGAAAATAGTAATACGGGACCTGCTTGGTGGCAGTGGTTAAGTTTGCACACTCTGCTTCCACGGGCTGGGGTTTGCCCATTCAGATCCTGGGTGCAGACCTATGCACCACTAATCAAGCCATGCAGTGGCAGGCATCCTACATATAAAATAGAGGAAGCTGGGCACAGATGTTAGCTCAGGGCCAGTCTTCCTCAAAAAAAAAAGTAAAATAAAATAAAATAGTAATAGATTTTATATTTTAAAGATTAACTAAAATTATGTCTATATTTTACTTATACTTTGAAGAAAACATATTAAAATTCACTAATTGTTAATAAAATTAAATTCAATTTTCAATTTCAATGTTCTCAATAAAACACTAATTATGTTCCATACTTGACTATAACAACTAAATTATAAATTTTCTTGACATCGAGTCTAGGAAAATGAGCCTTATGGAATAAAATAAACTATTAGTTATGTATTTCTTTTCTTGTTAGTCATCTGAGTATTGCTGACCCATTAAGAATATACCAAGGCATGCACAAAAATAAATTCAATATTCTTTGGTATTTTGCCAAATTTTAATCATATATAAATAGCTTCATATATGTTTTTCATTTTTTTGCTTTATGAAAGCATAGTTGTCACTTAAGATGATAGAAAGTGTTATATTTAGCAGCTTATTAGATTAATTTTTAACTTTGAAATGTAGAGACATATGTTAAATGGCCCTCCTTTTGCAGTCCTGCCCAGTCCTTGCGTATGTTAGAGTGGTGTCTACGTTAATGTCACCAAATTTGGGAGTAGTTTCCATGAACTACACAGGCATGACCTTGTTCACAGCTGTTCTTATTACTGTCATTTTAGGTTTTGTTTTGTTTTTTAATGTTGGCATTTTGTCTGTCAAGGTATTTTCCATTTCAAATAGGTTCAACAAGAAAACAGAATGAATTAGCATTTGAACTAAAGTTAAAACCTAATGGAGAAGAAATTAAATATATATAAAGTAAATATTTATTATTGAAAGAATGACCTCAATTCCATATTCCTTTCAAAGTAACAACTAAGTGCTTTATGGGAACTAGGAAATAAAAATCCTCACACATAGATAAATCTGTGTTAAAGTGTGTTATTGCAATACACTCAAACTCTGAATGTAAAAAAAAAATAAAGTTCATTGAGGAATTTATTTCTTTATATATAATATAGATTATATTATAATGTGATAAGAAAAACTATTTCTGTAAACCTAACAGATCTTTCAATAAATATGAAATAATTCTAAATAATATGAAATTATCAGCTCATAATTTACAGGATACTGTTTATTTTTGTTATTCTTTGGATGTTCATTAAATGATAAAGCATTTCACAATCAATGGCATGTTAGATTAGATGAAATATGATAAATCATAACTAAGGATGCTTATTCTAAGAATGCAAGGATGCTTCAGTGTAGGAAATTAATGCAATGCACTATTTTAATGAGTTAAAGAGAAAAGCTTGAAGAATATATTTTAAAAAAATGTAGAGGGGTTGGCCTAGTGGCACAGCGGTTAAGTTTGCACGTTCCACTTCAGCAGCCAGGGTTTGCTGGTTCAGACCCCGGTGTGGACCCACGCACCACTTGTCCCATGCTGTGGTAGGCACCCCACATATAAAGTAGAGGGAGAGGGGCATGGATGTTAGCTCAGCGCCAGTCTTCCTCAGCAAAAAAGAGGAGGATTGGCGGCAAATGTTAGCTCAGGGCTAATCTTCCTCAAAAAAAAAAAAAAGTAGAAAAGACATACGCAACATTCATCATACTTCCATTATTCAAACTTCCTAGCAAAATAGACACAAAAGGAAACTTCCGTAATTTTATGTAAAACATCTATTAAAAATATCACACTTATTGAAAAGTCACACTTTCCAATAAGGAAAAAGTCACATTTGTTGGAAGCTGCATAGAATCTATCAATTATATCAAGAACAAGATCAGGAGGTCCACCAGCACCACTATTTTTCAACATTACTTGTTGAATTATATTATATAATTTTACCAATTATAGTAACCAGTATCAAAAGCAAAACGGAAAAATTATTTGTAAATAAATAAAAGTCACTTGTTTTCAATACACAATTGATGTCAAACTAAGATATGTAACATAGTAAGACTTGATTGACAATAGTAATCAAAACTATGTGGCAACTGAGAATGAACCAAATAAAATATACGAAAGGCCTATATTGAAAAAATGTAATCATCAATGAAGTGCTTAAGAGACCACGTGAATAAAAGCATAGATACTCTACTATTGGAACTTTCCAATAATGATATGACTTGTTAATCTATAAATGCAGTGCACTTCCATTCAAAACCCAAATGATTTTTATGAAACTAAATAAACTATTTCTAAAATCTATATAGAAAAGTATAGGCTATGAATAATCAAGAAACATTTGAAGGACAGGATGAGAATAAATCTTGCATACACCACATCTTACTACAAAGCTATATCAAGACCATGTGATTGATATACAGATAGACAAATAGGCCAATGAAAGACAAAAAAAAGAAACGCTTAGAAGCAGCTCAATGCCAATATGAAAACATAATATATGGCAGAGATAATGTAGAGCAGTGGAAAATAAAATGTGTATCCACATCTCCCTATATATAACAATGATAAGTTCCAGGTAGGTTAGAAATTTAAGCGTTACAAGCAAACTATACAACTTTTACAAAACTAATGGTGAAGCTTTTTATTGATGTTCGGTAAAACACACCTGTTTTGTTTTTTTTAAAGATTGGCACCTGAGCTAACATCTATTGCCAATCTTTTTTTTTTCCTTCTTCTCCCCAAAGCCCCTAGTACATAGTTGTATATTCCAGTTGTAGGTCCTTCCAGTTGTGCTAAGAACACTCCTATTTTTAAGGAGAAAACCAAAGAGAGTAAATTTGAATGTAACAAAAGAAAGAAGTTGAATTCCTTAGAATTTGAATTTACAACACAGAAAAGAGTGCATAAAGTAAGAAGACAAGCTGAGAGTAGGTAAGTATAGACGCAATATACAGAAACCTCTGATCCAGAATGTTTATTTACAAATCCTAATTAACATAAGGAAAATTATTTTAAAAATGAGTGAATAATATGGAAAGGTGCTTTACTATAGAGGATATTTGAATCACCAATAAACCAATACTCTAGTTACTTACCGCTATGTAAGGAACCATCCAAGATTGAATGGGCTTATTTGGAAAGTTCTCCTTAGAATCTCTAAAGCAGTTTCAGTCAGAATGTGGTTGGGGCTAGAGTCATGATTTTCACTATCTAGCACTCAGGCTGGATGGCTAGAAAAGCTGAGGGTTAGTCAGGCATCTCTGCATACTGCCAAGAGGGTTAGGTTTCCTAATATCATATCCTAATATGCTGGACCTCTTATATTGTGGTTGACTTCCCCCAGAATGAGCATTCCAAAAGACATGAAGATTAAAATGCAAACCTGTGCCCCAAAATTGGCACAATGTCACTTCTGCCATATTCTGTTGGACACAGCAAATCATGAGCCTACCTCTTTTCTTGGGTGAGGACATACACCTCAACTCTTAGCGAGAGAAGCTTCAAAGAGTTCTTGGCCATCTTTGATCTTCCACAAACTTTGAAAATACTCTCAAACTACAAGTAGTCAAATAAATAAATTATAACCATGAGGAAATGACATTTATCCAACATCTTCTTGGCCAGAATGTTTAAACTCTGAAAATAGCAAGCATTGGTGGAGAGAGAAAAACTCATGCACTCCTGGGTAAGCGGACATGGGTAAAACTCTTCGGAGGGCAATATTTATAATATCTACTAAAGTTGAAAATGGTCAAACTCTCTGGCTCAGTAATTCCACTTCTATATGTATAATCTAGAGACATTTTCACAAATGCGCATCAGGATATTTGCACAAGAAGTTCATACTATTGTTCATTGTTCATAGTACGAAAAAATGTAGACTGCTGGATTGAGTCTCGCCCAGCAGAGGACAATGGGAAAGGGAAAAGAAACGGGGTCTCATTTGTAGCTGCTATATTTAATACTTAATTTCATTTCTTAAAAATCTGAAGTGAACATAGTATATGTTAAGATTTACTGAAGACTGGGACGTTTATAAATGAGTGTCCATCATATTAATATATTATTTTCAGAGAATAAAAATTGTTTCAAAAATTCAATAAAGAGCACCTGGAACAAATTTCAAGTTATACTGGATGCTGTAACTTAGAGCTCAGAAAGTATGTTGAAAGGGAGAAAAGATATTTACATATATTAATGTGGTTAAAACAATTTTTATTTATTTGGGAAGTTTTCTTTGGTGAAGCTCTTAATTTGTGCATTAATTAAAAAGTGCGCCTGAAATACATCAGACAAGATAGAAAAAAGATAACTCATTCTTTGCTTTCTGCATATATATTACATACATATAATATTTTTCAAACATTAATGTATTCATACAAATTGAAAATGGACAGCTCTTTAAATTTCATTATCAAATCAGATAATGTATTCACATGAAATTAATAACTTGTCTTATTCATCCAATTTAATGTAAAGTCTATTTCTCATGTTAATTTCAAAGTGATACAATCATAAGCCACACCAAATATTATTTTAAAATATTTCTAGTTATAACACTCAAATAACTATTAGTATATAATTTTGCAGATATAAATCTGAAAAGTAGCCCAGATAACCCTATTCCTTAATATTTTCTAGAGATTTTCCTTTGGTTAGTAACTAGTAACTTTAAAATTGTGCCCTCTGTGCTTTAGGAATCCTGCATTCTCCAAGTCTCAGATAAATGTTTTATGCATGCGTGTCAATCATGACAACTGATTTGCATGTTTTACTGAATTTGTTGTCTACTTGATCTGTCATTTACTGAGAGTACTGTCTTAAAACCTCACAATATGATGGTAGACTTACTAATTCTAGTTAATTCATAATTAAATAAGTAATTATTATTAATTAATTATTCCTCCTGTAGTTCTGTTACCTTTTGTTTTATAGTTGAAGCTAGATTATTAGGGGAAACATACGTTGAGTTGTTATATCATCTTGATTAGTGAAACTTCTACCATTATGGAGTGCTGTTCCTTTTTTCTTGTCATGCTTTTCCTTCATGTATTTTTGTCTGATATTAATATTTTATTAATTACTGATATTTGGTTAGAGATGGTATAATTTTTCCCACCATTTGATTTCAAATATTTACTGGGTCCTTATGGTTTATATTTGTGTCTTTTAACCTGTGTGTAACCAATAATTTTCAATTAATTGGAGAGTATAGTCATCCACACTTATGGATATATTCATACTCTTTTCTATTGTATTATTTGTGCCTTATGTTTTTGCCTTTTTCTACTTCTTTTTTTCTTTCTAGTCAGTTTCTGAAATGAATTTTTATTTCATTTTCCCCTTTACAATTTAGAAAATTCACAGTGTATTTCCATTTTTTCAGTAGTTATACTTTAAATTTAATCATGCATATTTACAATAATAAAGTCTAAAGTTAGTGAATACCTTAGTTCATATCCCAAAGAATATAAGTAAACTAAATTGCTATCATGTCTGGCACCTCTCCTCTCTATTAACAGATCCTTCTTGCCTTTACTTTAATTCTATTTTCTAAACCCACAAAGTGTAAATTATTATTACTGTTTTATAAATGCAATGTTTATTTGGCCTTTCTCATGGGTATCATCTATTTTGCACACTATTCTTTCCTGCAAGTCAAACCTTCTTTTGTAGATCATTTACCATCTTCCTGAAATACATCTTTCAAAAACAACTTTATCGAGAGTCTTGTGGTAGTACTCTCAAAGGTGAGTACTCGGTTTTTGTCTAAAACATGCTATTGAAAAATAGATACATGGGATTACGATTCTTGAGTGAATTTCTTAAGCATTTTAAAGATACAATTCCATTGTCTATGGTTTCCATTATCTCTGTCAAGGTGAGTTGCTGAATTGTCATTTTCTTCTCTCTGCAACTTTTAAGCTCTTACTTTATTCTTTGGTGTTCTAAAGTTTCAGTAAGTCCCCAAAAAGGATTTCACTATATTTGTTTTCCTCAAGATACACTAGGATTTCAGATATGAAACTGTTGTCATTCATCAGTCAGGAAGATTTTTTAAGCATAACCTCTTCAAATATTCTCCTTTTTAAATTCATATTTCCTCTCCTGCTGGAGATCTGTTTAGAATTAAGGTAAATGTTTTGCCCTTTTCTATCTTCCATGAGCCTTGCCTTCCATTTTATATGATCTACTTCTTTGCTTTACTTTGCTGTATTCAAATAATCACCTAACTCGTAATCCTTGTTCAGTAATTTGACCTTTGGCTAGGTCTAGTATGCTCTTTAAATCATTAATTTAGTTTCCATATTTAATCATTATATTTTCCTTTCTACAAATTCAATTTCCTTTTTATTCAGATCCCTCTGGTCATTTTCTATGGACAAATTTTTCTTTATCTTACTTTCACTATCCTTTCAAATTTTTTAATATAAATATACTCATTAGATTATGTTGAAGAATATGAAATGTGTAACATTGTGGTTCAACTGAATATACTATGTGTCATAAATCCTATAACTGCTCCGGATTTTTGAAGGCTCTGATTTAAGGCTCTTTGCTTTCTTGCTTTCATCAGTGTTTGAGATTCTGTTTTACGAATACATTTTCCTTCTAACTTTTTCTGTGGACATTTTTGAAGGCTTGTTTGGGATTATGTACCTCAAGAGAGGATTTGACTTTGCTTCCACCATATACTTATGGCACTACAAACTCAGGATTATTTTCAACTTTATTGTAAGCCTGGGCTTTTTTTTTTTTTTTAAATAAAGTGTTTATCTTAGGATAGTTTTAGAGTCACAGAAAAGTTGCAAATATAGCATAGAGAGTTCCTGTCTACTTCACTTAGTGATCCCCTTTGTTAACATCTCAAATTACTATGGAAAATTTGTTCCAACTGAACAGTCAACATTGATCCCCTAAACTCCAGGCTTTATTTGGATTTCACTAGTCTTATCATTAACTTCCTTTTTATTTTCCGGTAACTCACTCAAGATTCCACACTACTTATAGTTGTCATGCCTCCTTCGTCTCCTCTGGTCTGTGGTAGTTTTTCTATCTTTCCTTGATGCTCATGATCTTGACAGTTTTGAGGATCACTGGTCAGATATTTTGTAGAACGTCCCTCAGTTTGGGTTTGGATGATGTTTCCCTCATAGGTAGACTGGGGTAGAGGGTTTTGAGGAAGGTGCCCACAGGGTGAGTGGCCCTTCTCACCCCATCATGTCTTGGGCACCTTGTAACTAACAAGCCTTATCACTCATTTTGTTTTTAAGTTACTGCACAGGTGGTGTGGATTTAGGTCTCAAATCTATGTGATGAGGTGATTGTCATTAGAAATTCTTAAGCAGAGATTTCCCATTTTATTTTCTTCCTCTTCTCCCAGATCCAAAGGCAGATACAAAAGTAACTCCAAGCTAGAATCTACGTATTTTCACAACTTAAAAAAGAATGGGGGAAAAGTTTCTTAAAAAGTTTTTTCCTTTGTAAACTTAGAATTTAAAATTAGAGCTCCAAATCTATGAATTTTATGTTGAATGTTTGGAGATATACTCATTAGTAATTATCTTAGTCAGTCCAGGCTGCTGTAACAAAATGCCATGCACTCAGTAGCTTAAACAACAAACAGTTATTTCTCATAGTTCTGGAGGCTGGTAAGTTCAAGATCAAGGGGCCGGCAGATCTGGTGTCTGTTAAGGCCATGCTTCCTGGCTTATGGATGGCTGTCTTCTCACTGCATCCTCATAGGGCAGAGAGCAGAGAGAAGGAGGGGGCTCTCTCCTAACTCTTACCAGGGTGCTAAACCCATTCATGAGGGAGCCACCCTCATGACATCATCTAATCCTAATTGCCTCCTAAAGGCCCCACTTCTTAATACCCTCACATTGAGGGGTAGGGCTTGATCATATGAATTTTGTGGGGACACAAACCTTCAGTCCAGAAAACAATCATATTTGATTTGATGCCTTTTAGTTTGTTTCTAACTAGCTGGGTGAAGAAAAGTTAACTGACCTTTAAGCATTAAGCCCATCACCTGGCCGTGTCGATGGTGAGGATAAAGTATAATCATGCATGTGATTTAGCACCATGCTGACACACTGTTCGTGCTCCGTAGAGGTTTGTAATTAACTTTAAAAGTGGAAAAGTCCAATCTGGTAAAGATAACGTGGTAACCTTGTCCTAGAACCAAGGATAACACGGATCTATGTAAGTTTTTTGTGACCTTTAAGATAATATATTCCTTTAAAGTAATACACATACAGAATAAATAATTAGGATCAAATTTTAAAAAGTCTACTTTAAACACTTTTGATTCTTATCTGTTTAATGTTCCTCACTAATTACTTGTTAAGGTAGTTTGTAAATTCATCTTTATAGATGTGTTGTTAATGTAACATAACTGAACTTTTGGTAAATAAGAAAAATGATTAGGAAGATAAAACAACGTATAGCTTTGACTGCAATTTAGTTTGACAGAGTATATATTAAAATATACGTCCATGTAATTATTGCTGTCTTTCCAAATATTTTATAACCTGCTGTTATTCATATTTTAGAGATGCAAAAATATTTTTCTAGGTGTGGGTAATGACCTCTGACTATTCCTGAGAGCTTGCTTTTTCAATTTATAGCTTCTATACCAGCGAAAAGTGAGTTATGAAAAATAACCTCATTACCTTTATGCAATTACAATGATTGGATTTTTCTACAGTCTTTTTCACCAAATATCTATTTTTCCTCACTAAATATGTATATGTATTGCTAGAAAACTGGCTGTTTTACTCTGATTCTTCCATTCATAGTGAGAGGTTATAAAGAATATATTATTTTTAAAGGACTACCATCAATGGAGAAAGAAATTAAACCAATACCCTAAAAATGTGAACATGTATGTTACAATAAAAGAAAAAAACAAGCAGTTGAGATGATTATTTGTCAATACAAGAAAAAGCTAAACATAGTTATTCAAAAATTGTAATGAGACATGCCTTGTTAAGTATTTTGGTTCCTGACTCTAGGTGTCATTGATGTAATAAAAATTTTTTAAATGAATATGCTAAATATAAGACCACAGGGTTCTAGTATTATGTATGAATATGACAGAAGTTAGATAACCAAACTGTTATTAGCATGGTTATTTTCAACATGGAAGCTATCTCTCAGCCCTACCTGCTTTTCTTAAATATTCTTCAGTTTTCCACTTCAACAATCAATATCTAAAAATATAATTACAAGTAAGATCTTTACAGTAAGTAAACCTTTTTCCATATTTTGAGGATGGTCATAAGCAGTGTCAAGATGGAAATTTTGAAAGATTTCATGAAAAACATCCTCATTCCAAATGGTGGTGGCCCTTGCCTGTAATTGTGGCAGAGTACAAATTTCCTATGATTTTACGTGGCTCAAAGCCACTAACAATAATATACTTTTTATACTTCCCCTTTGAGTTTAGATATTTTTCAACATGCTGGGATTATATAGATTTCATGAAAAGATCATTTGCCATTTTTAAGGATATTTTTCTAAATAACAAGAGAAATAATCAGGCAGAGGTGAAGTAGCACCCCCTAGAAGGGCAGGAGCTCAGGGTTTCTCAGTGCAGTAGGGGATATCACAATCAGGTATCAGAAAAGGGGTCATGGGAAAGCCAGTGCTGGAGGGGGGGTGTGTGTGTGTGTGTGTAAAACCTACTTTATTCAAGCAACATTTGTGAAGGCACCCCAGATCATTTAACGTTATATTTCCCTTCCCCACGAAAAGCCAGCACTCCCCAGCATCTGAGTCTGCTGGCACAGTTAGAGTGTCAAAACTCAGGGCAGAACTTGGTAAGTCAGGACCGATCTTCAGCTATTACAGAAAGCAGACTTCTTTTTTCTGTTAATGCTATTGGCAAATTTCTGCAGAAATGTTATGGACAGTATTCCCCTTAGAAGTGGCTACTTACGTTTATGAAACACAAATTTATGTGGCCTCTGGCTGAAGTATTTAGTTAACTTCTTATAGGTACCATTAAAATTGGTTCAGTTATGAAGCAGTGATGAAAAAAACCTCCTGTGATTAATTCCTTGTGCCTGATCCATAGCTCTCTTAGTACTTTAAAATAAATTCTTTAAATACATATTGTGTATTCAATAAATAAAGGCAAAGAGAGTATTAAATTAAATCTAAAAATGTTCTCCAAATTGTAATGATCTTGCATATGAGACAGCTCTAAAATGTGGTAATACTTTTCTTTTGATCACTGTAATAAAACACGTAATTTTAAATTTACCTTCTTGATTATTTTTAAGTGTACAGTTCAGTGGTATTCAGTGTATTCATATTGTCGTGCAAACATCTCCAGAATATTTTCATCCTGCAACACTGGAACCCACGAAATACTAATCCTCTCTCCCTTCAGCCCTCAGTAACCACCTTTCTACTTTCTGTTTCTCTTATTTTTACATTAGATACATCATATAAGAGGTATCATACAATCTTTGTCTTTCTGTGACTATATCTCTTTGTTAGCATAATGTCCTCGAGGTTCACCCATGTTGTGGCATGTGACAGAATTTACTTCTTTTTTAAGGCTGCATAAAACTCCATTGTAAGTATATACCATGTTTTCTTTATCCATTCATGTGTCAATAGAAATTTGGGTTGCTTCCACCTCTTGGCCACTGTGAAAAATGCTAGGATGAAGATGGGTGTGAAAATATCTCTTTGAGATCTTGCTTGGAGTTCTTTTGGATATATACCCAGAAGTGGGATGGCTGGACTATGTGATAATTCTATTTTTAATTTTCTGAAGAACCCCCAAACTGTTTTCCATAAAAGCTGCACCATTTTACATTCCCCACAGTGTACAAGGGTTCCAACTTCTCCACATCCTTATCAGCACTTGTTATTTTCTATTCTTTTGAAAGTGGCCATCCTGATGAGTGTGAGGTAACCTCTCATTGTGGTTTCGATTTGAATTTCCATAATCATTAGTGACGTTGAGCACCTTTTCGTGTGCCTACTAGGCATTTGTATATCTTATTCGGAGAAATAACTATTTAAGTCTTTTGCCTAATTTAAATTTTTTTCTATTGCTGAGTTATAGAAGTTCCTCATATTCTGGATATTAACCCTTTGTCAAATATATGATTTGCAATTATTTTTTCCCATTCCATAGGTTGCCTGTTCACTCTGTCAATTGTTTCCTTTGGCACACAGAAGTTTTTAAGTTTTCTGTAGTCCCACTTGCCTATTTTTTATTTTGTTGCCTGTGGTTTTGGTGTCATATCCAAGAAATCATCACCAAATCCAATGTTGTGACATTTTTCCCTTTTTTTTTCCTAGGAATGTAACAGATTTAGGTCTTATATTTAGGTCTTTAATCCATTTTGAGTTAATTTTTGTATATTGTGTCAGGTAAGAGTCAAACTTCATGTTTTTGCATGTGGACATAACATTTTCTTTAAAAGTAGTTGATTTTATTTATGAAATTTAAATCTCTGAAACAGAGGTTATATAATGGTGAGTCAAGAGCTAGACCTGGTTGACAGATAGCATCTCTAATTTTTTCCCCTCCATTTATAAGGGACGCTATTTAAAAACAGAAGACTTAGCTACTTCCATAAAAATTGATCTCTTCTCTGTAAACATACAGGTTTCTAGCTTCTCTTAACACTCCAGAGAGCTGGGCCTGTCGGCACGCCAGCACTGTCCAGGAACCAGTCAGCCATAGTGCTTTTGGATAAGGAGCCAGCGGGCCACCTTGCTACATTCCCCATCCCTCCCTGTTGCCATGGCAGCACTTAGCTGTCAAGAGTCAGGGGCTTTCAGCATCGCTCTTCCACTTTTATTCCTCTCCTAGCAAAGAGGAAAGCAAACCACCACTTGGACCCTTATCTATTTCACAGGTGGGAAAAGTAAAAGTTGACCCAGAGGGCTACATGTTTCAAGAAAAGATTAGGAGTGCATTTTTTTTAAGTAAGTGAAGAATATTTTTCAACCTGGCATATTTCAAGCATTCACATTACCTGCCCACCCACTGTAGACATTTGAGTCTGCAAACTCTGCTTTAAGCAGTAACTCACGGTGACAGCGACAAGTGTGCCATAAATATTCTCAGAAGTTCATCATCATATATCTTGCTCCTGAGGGAAGCAGAAGTGATGAAAGGTTTTATTAGGGTGCATAGCAGCACTTCTTCCTTTGTTCAGTGCATGTTATTTTACTTTTTTCCCTCAAGTTGAATAAAAGCCCCCTGGCATGTGAATGCATGAAGTATGATACCTAATAACAAATTCTCCAGAATATTCAAAATTGACATTTCAAGAACAGTTTTGCTGTTTCCACTGTGAATGTGGTAATGGATTAAACTGTTTACCATTAGTAATTAAGAATAGATTTAAGGGGCCAGCCCAGGGGTGTAGCAGTTAAGTTCGCGCACTCTGCTTCAGCGGCCCCAGGGTTCATAAGTTCAGATCCCGGGTGCAGACCCATACACCATTCATTGTCATGCTGTGGCAGCATCCCACATATAAAATAGAGGAAGACTGGCACAAAATGTTAGCTCAGCAACAGTCTCCCTCAACCAAAAAGAGGATGATTGGCAACAGATGTTAGCTCAGGGCCGATCTTCCTCATCCAAAAAAAAAAAAGGGAATAGATTTAAACTGCCTATAGATTTCCAGCCTATTTTGACAAGATTCACTACTTTTCACACACACACACTCTCACAGGCAATGATAGACCAGGCAATAATAAAGTAGATGAAAGATAACCAGCTTTCAATAAAACAGTAGTTAAATACTGTAAAGTAAATATTTAAAATGAGAAATCCTTTCAAGTCATCTCAGCTTCTTAGTGTAAATGAGAGGAGAATTCTGGTTACCATTTAAATTTGAAGTACTTCATCCATTATGGTGACAGAAGTGGTTTAAACAGCTATCATAACACTCTTTGAAACTTTTAAAGAGCTTTGGGTCCTTCCAAGATGAACGTCCTTTCTTTCTTGCCTCTCATTCCTTAAACTATTTTCTGAAGAGACCAATGTTTTCCGGTTTAACTGGCTCCAACGCTGGGCATTATGTCACTGCTTTCCTTTCTTTCTTTACAAATGGAATTCAAAATATACTTTTTTCCAAACAATTGTCCCTCGGCCATACTTCCCTGGGGTTAACGGGATCCACGGGGAGCTAAATGTCCAGCCCTGTGGTGGGAACCCTGCAGTGTCCTTCCTTTAGTCTCTGCCTTCTCACGCTCCTTCCCCTTGGGTAAATTCACTCTCAGTCCACTGCAATCCGCCCTCTGCGAACAGGTTACACTAACCAGGCGGGACAGTCCTGACCACACGGGACGGTCAGGCGGGCCTCACCGCGGAGAGCTGGCCGCCCGCGCCAGACCTGGCGCACAGCCAGTGCATTGCAGCCTCTGAAGAGACCTGCAGTCTAGAACACTCCTCTTGCCCTTTTTAAGTTATAAAATTATGAGCTTTATTTATATTTTGGTGTTTGTAAAGTAAATGGTATAAAAGATCTCATAAAATTAAAAATTTTTACCACTTCCAAAAAAATACTGTAGTACAACCTAATCCGACAAAAACTTCTAGAAAATAAAAAAGAGAAGATACATAAATAGGACATCAGATAAGTATCAAAGCATGCATGCAGTGAGTCCATGCTTATTAGAGAGTCTTCTGAATTATTGTGGTTTTCCAAGTAGTCCAGAACCCGGAAAGCGACGCTCTGTCTCATGTTCAGAGTATTGGGATGGTCTGCCACTCTGCTAATTTAATTAAATGCTGTTTGGTTTAAAGATCATTATAAACCTATTTAACATGTAAGCCTAGATCCCTCTGGGATACTTGATAAAATTAATTTCCTAAAACTGCAAGTCTGAGGAAGAGAAGCTCAACCATGATTCAATCACAAAGTTACAGACACCTGGAAAAACTGAAGCAGCATTCATTTCTTTCTTCGTTCCTTTAACAGATTTTCTTTGCTGCATGCTCTGTCAAGCATTCTGCTAGGCGCTGGATTACCAGGTGAACAAAGACAGCCTAATCGCCTGCTCCAATAGTTTATGCATTTGTAATGAGAGAAGACGTCATCTAATCAATTAACAAGAAAGAGATTCTAGTCCAAGGTTCTCAAACTTGAGTGCACACTGTAATTACTTGGAGAGCTTTAAAATTTATCCATGCTGGTGTCCCTCCTCTAGAGATTCTGGGTAAGTCCCATGTGTTTGGATTTTTCAAAACCCCCATATGACTCAGATGTGCAAGCACAATGGAGAACCATTTGCCTAGAATATTATGTTAACCAGAGAGTTAAAGTTGGAAAATGTGATAGAATTGTCAATTTCTGCATTTCTAAAGCCTACTGGATGTCCCAAGCATCACCTTAAAATATGATCAAGGCTTCTCGGAATTGAAAGTGTCTAAACTTTATTAAAGCAGAGATGCAATTTAATGGAAATGCAAAGATATCTGAAGGAAGATTAAAGACTCTAAAGATGCCTTGCAAAAGATAAAAGAAATTTCTGAAAATCCTGAGAAAGAAATTGAGAATTGGAAATACCCACACGTCCAAGACAAACATATGAGCTACAAATGATTGAAGGAAGAAATTGGAGATGACTATCAGAATTTTAGTAAAGACTGAATAAGGTAGAAGAGGAGATTAAAATGCTATGGATAGACTGAAGAGAACTTGAGTGACCAAAATATTGGATTAAATTTTTGTAGCTCTCTTTATCATCTGTCTGGATCAATGCAGACACTTTATAGATCTCCTTTCTCGTATTTATATTGGTAGATTCCTCAGTTCACTTTACTTCTTGGCAGTATTCCTAGTGTTCTTAAACTATATATATCAAACTCCATTATGCAACTCATCTCAGTTGGACATCGTAGTGTTGGTGTGAGACGAAAACCAAACTTTCCCCTGGGTTGCATCTGGGACAGAAGATTGATTTTTATTAGAGATTTGACATAATAAATCAAGTTTCTGCCCCTTTTATTTCTCTTTCTTATTCATTGAACTTTAAGATCCAAATGAGTGAGATGAGTATTATTTCAAAGTCATTATCAGCCAAAGCAGGACAGTATCATATACAACCATTAGGAGCATGGGCTCTAGAGCAAGGTTTGTAACTCAAGGGTGTGCCCTGAATTCTGCCTTTTATGGGCTCTGTGAACTCCAGGTCATGAATAAATTAATCTTCCTCTGCGGATTCCAGGTTCACAGCAGTAGAAATAAAGCAGTAAAACCAATTCTATCTTTTTTAAAAATTATTCACAGTAAATTCTACCAGGATGGTTTTACAATTTTTTTATGAAAGTATTTGATTTAGGAAATTCCCACACAAATCCAATGGAGACGCAAAAATATTAAGGATGCAACTTAAATTATAAAATGCACAGTTAAAATAGGATATAATGCCATTTGGTTTATTGCAACTCACTATATTTTCGTAGTCCACAGTTCCATAATTTAAATTAAAATATTAACTGGTCAATGTAATATTATTCCATAAATTAAAATATTAACTGGTCAATGTAAAACCAGTTATTTAAGATTTCAGTGACTGATTTAACAAAGGCTCTACAATTAACTTTATAATAATCTATTTGCTAAAATGGTCAATATATTAAAACAGGTAGACATAATAAGCAACCAACTCAATTGTTCAGCATGTGGCCACCACAGTATAGTTACAATGAGTTGGCGGAATTATTGGTGATGTCTCCAGGCTCATATGGATAATTTTTATTCATTGGTGGACTTCCTTTACTCTGTAGTTTATAAGAACAACTGTGGTTAATTGTAAATGAATAAATTCTTTCTATGATAGAAAGTTACTCATTTCCCCCAAAGCCTTTCTTTAAAAATGATTACATATTGATTAAATAAAGTAAAAAAAAAGTTACCTAAAAATATCACATAGTCCTGGTGTTATCTTCCAGCTGGTGCTAATGAAAATAAATGTGTCAGTCTTAACACTATTCAGATCCTTATCCGTATCAGTTACTTATTGCTTTCCATGCCTCATCATAATTCCCACTGAAACAAATCAGAGATTTTGTTAACACATTACAGAGTCAGATCTTTTTCATTTTGAGAAGAATTCCCTTTTGCTTTGTTTCTAAGACAGTTCGCTTTCCTCCAGTCTCAGCTCTTGACATCTCTGGGAGGACATCTCTGTACTGGGTACTTTCTTCCTATTCACGAGTTTAGTTGATCCACTCCTTGTCATAAAGTTAGTAAATGCAGGGCGAGGATTTTACCTTAAGTCCCCTGACACTGAATCCATCACTATTCCAATCTACCAAGTGACTTACTTGCACTTTTATATTAATGAAAATAATAAACTGATTTAATTTCCCACTTAAAAAATATTTTAAATAGAAATGGGAATTCATAAAGCACATCCTGAACCAGAAATATTGGGGAGTACTGGTTTCCTTGCTAATCGAGGTCTTTCTCTCTCTCAACTGTACCAGGTTTTAATAACTTAAAGTCCAGTTCTTGGATAACTTACATAATAGCAACCTTGGAAAGAGGCTTTTGGTGAAAACATACACTTGAGTTATAATAGAGCAATCATGTTCTGAATTAGAGTTTTTATTTTATAGTCTTGGGTAACGTTAGGTTTAAACTCACAATCTAGTCCTATTTAAATACTAGAGTGCAAGTTACAGATTGTGTCAGAGCTGCTTTTTTTATTGAATCTAGTGAGTAATTTGTTCAAGGCCCCAGATATATAAAAATTACTTAACAGTCACAACGTCATAATGGCTTTTCCCTCAGGGAACAGACTTAGGACTGTGTGGCTCATTACAAGTCCTCAGAGCTTCTATCCTCCCAGCAGGACAACATTCAGCAAAATTCGCAAACAAGCTAAGCCTTTCCAAATATTTGTCATTGGTTAATAAATTATGTTGGTTACTATCATATCTAATAAAATATTTATTTCAAACATCAGGAGGCATGATTTCAGCTAAGACTTTAGTTAAAAATCTATGGGTCAGTAGCTTGATGTATCCTCTTTAATCAAAAAGAATCATGAATTGAGTCATAGGCAGTAGGACACAGGTTGAAAACTTGCAGTGAAAGTATCTTAATTTGTCCTGCCCTCATGCTATTAACCTAATTACCATACAATTTAAAGGTAATAATAAATACAGGCTTAAATGAGATCAGACTAAAGTGTGGGCAATTATGCCAAGAACTTTTATAGAAAACACAATGAGTTTTATCAATTCATTTCAATTCTATTTGACTTCCTCTGAAACTCTCAAATTAAAGAGAATAGAATTTTTGATACAATCACAATAAGATGATAATGTAAATCACCCCCTGCCTTGTTGCCATATTATAGTCCTTTTGAAGAGAAATTCCTAGCACAGTTGGAGGTGCAGGTCATGCAATATCACAGAAGTGTATTAGCAGAGAAGTGATAAGATTTATTCCCTGAACAATAAAGCTTTAGGACCTTATTTACACATCAGCAGAATACCAGGCTTTATTTTCTGTATATCTCACTTTAACTGAAAGCTTTGTTTGATTTCAAAGAAAACCTGTACTTGGTAATTAAGAATATGTGTGGACATACCCAGTACTTTTAGTCTAAGGACAACTCTGTTAGACATAGAATTACAGAGCGTGTGTTTTTTATGGACATCAGCAAATAAAGACAGTGTGGGTTCAATTGCATTTCTTTCCTACAAAATCAGGCTGTTTTCGTATGACTGTCTCAATTTGAAAATGTGTGGAGCTCTTAAGAATCACATGAGAAAGTATGCTGATGCATTTTTAAGTGAAATAATTGGAATTAATACAATAATTTGGAAAAATCAATATAACTAATTGAGATCCAGACAAGGGAATCTAAAAGGTTTGGGGAAAGTACTTTGAAAAGAAGTAGAGTTTTCCAGACCATAATTCACTTTAATTTACAGAGCTATTAGTAACATGACTCCCCTTCTGACATCATTAGATCCACAACACATTTTGAGTTAGTACTTTAACATCCAGCATTTAATTGGAAGTCATTATCACGCTACATACTATTAGCAAACAAATCCATGAAAAGTTTTGGAAATTCTGAATGGGCAACCACTATATAGGACACTTAAAAATAAGGCTAATATCAAAAGAGAATGTCAAACATCAAATAAAGTGTATTTGAAAAACAAAGTTATCCCCTTTTATGGTTCAATTTTCCTAAAATGGTAATATAATCTCTAAACATTTTAGAAGTTGTAAATAAGCAGTTATAAATGAACTAGACTTGTTTGTTTAAAGTCAATTAATTAATGGAATATAAGGGTTTCTTTCTCTGAATTATAAAATAAGATTGCTCTTCTACGGCAACTCGATTAGTCTGCTACTGCCATGTAACAAATTTCACACATTTAGAAGATTAAAAACAATGCTTATTTCTTCTCTCACAGTTTCTGCAGATCAGAAGTCCAGGCATCAAAGAGCACAAGGTCTCAGAAGACTGAAATCAAGGTGTCACTGGGGTGTGTTCACATCTGGAACTTGGGGCCCTCTTCCAAGCATATTCAGGTTGTTGGCAGAATCAGTTTCTCTTAAGACTGAAGTCCCTGTTTTCTTGCTGGTTGTGGACTGGGAGTCATTCTCATTTCCTAGAGGCTGCTGTCAGGTCCTGGCCCTCTCAAAACATGGCAGTTTACTTCTTCAAGACCAGCAGGAGAGTCTCTCTCATACTTCTAATCTCTTCCTTCAGAGGGGTCCAGTTCCTTTTAGGGACTCATATTCACAAACAATAATTTCCCGTTTTTTGCCCAATAATCTCCCTTTTGATAAACTCAAAGTCAACTAATTTTAGACCTTAACTATATATATCTGAAAATCTTTTTACTTTTGTCCTGTAATATAATTTAATCATGGGAGTAAATCCATCATATTCCCCATCCTGCCCACACAGAAGGGAAGGCGATTTTTGGGGGGATATGAGTCAAGAGGGAAGAGTCTTGGGGGCTGTCTCAGAACTCTCCCTGCTACAGAAATGTATGATGCTCTTATTGGAAAATTGTGCAGATATTAAAGTGTCCTTAATCATTCATTCTGGTGGTTAGAAAAAAACATGTTTTTTGAAAAATGGAGAAACTGTCTTATTTTTTGTTCTGCACATCAGGTGTTAAAAGATTTCCTTTTAACAAGGGGATTTCAAAGTTATCGATTTTGTCTGTCTTTAGGTATATAGAGATGGTAGGTAACAGAGTCGTCCAGGATAACTAAGCTGAGTAATGGCAGAACTAGGATTGCCCCCATATCTCTAATATCTACCAATTTTCTTATGGGCATTTCATCATTCTTACTGCATGAACAGATGCTGAATTTTATTGCGCGCATTTTCTGCATCTATAGAGATACTTTTTTCCACTTTATTTTGTTAACGTGCCTAGTTTCACTGATAGATTTTCAAATGTTTTGGCCACCTTATATTCTTCTTTTTTTGGCATTTTTGAAGATTTTCTCTTTACCTTTGATTTTCAGCAGTTTTGTTCTGATATTTCTTCATGGATTTCTTTTTATTCATCCCATTTGATGTTTGTTGAGTTCCTAGATTCTACGATTGATTTTTTTCATCAATTTTGGAAAATTCTCAGCCAGTATCTCTTTAAGTATGACTTTGTCCCATTCTCTCACTCTTCTCCTTCCCTGAATCCAATTAAACGTATTTTAGATTTTCCTGATGTATTTTCTACATCTCTTACCTCTCTTCTCTATTTTCCTCTGTATTTCTGTGAATTTTCCTCTCACCTACTGTATGTTCACTAATTTCTTTCAGCATGTCATATCTGCTAATAAATGTGTCTGATGAGTGTGTCTGTGTTAGATCTGCATACAGGAAAATACACACATCTTTAATGTGCAAATTGATAAGGTTTGTCAAATTTATACATCCTTACAATGAAATTTCACACATAAAATATTTTCCATCGTACAGGAAAGTTTTCACATGCTCCCCTCTAGTCAATCTCCACTCTCATGGTCATTCAGTTTTGGTTTCTATCATCGTATGTTAGTTTACCTGTTTTTACATATTATATAAAATAAGCCATATAGTAAACACTCTTTATGTCTTCTCTCTTTTGCTCAAAATAGTTTTGTGATTCATCCTTGCTGTCACATCATCATTAGTTCATTCTTTCTTTGCTAAATAGTATTCCTTTGTATGAATATGCCACAACTTAGTTATCTATTCTCTTGGTAAACAGATATTTTGGTTTTTTTCAGTTTTTAGCCATTATGAGAGGATGTCTAGAAATACTTTTGTTAAAGTCATATTGCAGATATAAGTCTTCATTTCTCTTCAGTAAAGTATACATTGGGAAATTGCTAGGTTATAGGGTAAGTGCGTGGTTAGTGTTATGAGAAACCACTTTTCCAAGGTGGGTATAATATTTTACATTCCCTCCAATAATATATGAGAATTCTAGTTTCTCCGCATCCTTCCAGAATTTGGTACTGCCATCCATTCTTCGTCGTTCTAGTGGGTGCGAAGTGATATATCATCATGATGGGGTCAACTTACACTTCTCTGATCAGGAATCATTGCAAGCAGTTGACTTCTTTGGTGAAGAGTTTATTCAAATAGCCTACTTTGTCAATTGGGGTGTTTGTCTTCTTACCATAAAATTATAAAAGTTCTTTTACATGTTCTAGATGTAAGTTCTTTGTCAGACATAAGCATTGCATTTTTTTCTCCCAGTATGTGACTTACCTTTTCATTTCTAAAAGTTCCTTTTGATTAACAAAAGTTTATAATTTTGATTGTTTTTTTTCCTATGGTAAATGTTTTTAAGTCTTGTCTAAAAAATTTCTGTCTTTCCAAAGATTTTGAAGATATTATAAAATGTCATCAAGAAGTTTTAGATTTAATGTAGGATTTTACATATAGAACTGTAATGTACCTCAAATTAAAAGTTAAAATTTAGGGTTTTTTCCATTTATGTTGACTCTGTTAATTCATGATGATGGTGTATATCTCTATTTTCTTTAGATACTTCCACTCATGTTTTATACAGGTCTAAAATCACATTTTGTTTTGTTTCTTACAGAATTTTGATGTGTTTTATGCTACTAAGTAGTATTTTATTTTATTTTCAAATTGTTTGCAGCTGTAGAAACACATATGATTGTTGAAGTTGATCTTGAATCCTACAAACTTGCTAACTTCATTTATAGTTTGAATAGAGTTCTTTTTCTTAGATTCCATAAGATAGCCCACGTTAACAATCAAGTCATCTCTGAACGGATTTTCCCTTCTTTGTTTCCAATATTTATTCCTGTTTTTCTTTTGCTGGCTTCAGCACATCATTGAATAGATGGGGGTGGTGAGAGCAGATGTTCTGGATTTGTTGTTGCCAGGCTTAGGGAGATGCTTTCAACATTAAGTGTAATTTTAAATGTAGGATTCTAAAGTCATAAAATTATTTTCCAAGCAAAAGTAGCATATTTATTCATTCACTCAATAAATTGGTCATTAATTTAATATCCAAGACAGATACAGAGACAGAAAAGGCTCTTCTCCTCCTGGAGGTTGTAGATGCTTTAAAGGCAAGAGTTGGGCACACATAATAAGTAAATAAATAAGAAAAACCATGTTTTAGGGAATTACTAGTGTCAACAGTAATTGAGTACTTTTTCACAATTACATGACAACTTGATTTTTTTCAGTGGTATTTTCTCTCTACCCAAATACTGCGCTTTTCCTAT